>NW_024803486.1:2791-7901 GCF_019175285.1 Sceloporus undulatus | reverse complement strand
GTTATACAGTGGTACCCCGGGATACGAATGCGCCGCCTTATGAAATTTCCGGGTTACGGAAAAAATCCATTTAAAAAAACTGTTCCGGGTTACGAAAAAATTTTTGGTGCTTTTCGGCGCTATTTCACACGAAATCGCGGCTTTTCCCCATTAGCGCCTATGGGTTTTTCGGCTTGCGAAGTATTTCGGGTTACGAAAGCGGCGGCGGAACGAATTAATTTCGTAACCCGGGGTACCACTGTATTTTGTTATTTATAATAATCATCTCCTTAGAGTATGTACTACTCAGGCAGAGGGAACCTCCTTGTATTCTGGTGGCCATTTTGTGTGCTGGTTGTGACTGTTGGGAATAATCTTCCAGAATTTTTGGGGAAATGCGAAAGTGTTGGGAGGGAGGGACTTATTGTGGCACCAGAGCCCTCTGACAGAGAAGGATCAATGTCTCACAAAACTACATTTCCCAGAATTCCTTAGCACTGAGCCAGGGCAGTTAAAGCAATCTCAGATTGGATTATTGCTGCAGTGTGTTTTGGACTTAGGTGACCCTTGGCAAGTCACACTCTCTCAGCCTCAATGGCATTGGAGACCCCTCTCTGACGAAACATACCAAGGAAACCCCATGATAAGGTTGCCTTAGGGTCACCATAAGTTAGAAATGACTTGAAGACACACATGAAGAACAGAAATAAGTCTGCAATTATTTCACAGGATGAATATGGGAATGGGAGGCAGTGTGGTGCAGTGGTTTGAGTGTTGGATTACAACTCTGGAAGCCAGAGTCCAGTGCCCCACTCCTCCATGAAACCAGCTGGGTCCCTTGGGCAAGAAGTCACACTCTCTCAGCCTCAGGGAAGGCAATGGCAAACCTCCTCTGAACAAGTCTTGCCAAGAAAACCCCAGGAGAGGCTCCCCAGAAGTCGGCAATGTATTCGGGCCACTCCAAAAAAAACAACAAAGCCTCAAGAAAGAGACAGTGTGGTTTAGTAGATGGAGCATTGGACTTTGACCCTGGAGCCCAGGGTTCGAATTCCCTCTTGGCCACGGAAACCCACTGAGTGACCTTAGGCAGGTTACACTCTCTAAGCCTCAGAAGGAGGCACTTCCAAAACACCTTCTGAACAAATCTTGCCAAGAAAAACCTGCAACAGTCTTTCCTTACGGTTGCAATAAGTCAGAAACAACTTGGAGGTACACAACGACAACAAGAGCAGTAACACCATTAACACAAGGCAGCTAGGTAGAAAGAAAGACAGAAAGAAAGAACGAAAGATGACGTGGGAGTTGTAGTCCTTGGTTCAGAGGGATTGGAGGGTCCTTACTGCAGGGCAGGACCCCTCCTCTTTCTGGCCATGTGGATGCTGGGAGATCCAGTCCAGGAAATACACTTTAAGTCCCATTGGCAAGAGAAATGGCTACTACTGCCTTTCAGATCCAGTTTGCCCCAAATCCTTTATGAGGCCAGAAACCCCTTTGTTAGGAAGCAAACCCCAAATATCTCAGGAAGGTCCTATATCTCCCAAAGTCCCCTCCCTCCAGGACCTCCTTCCACTCTTCCCCTCAGTCTCTCTCTCTCTCCCCCTGAAGGCCTCAAATGTTAACTGCCAAGTGCTTAGGCGGAAGCAGCCATTTTGTGTTTCAGCTGCCATTTTGTGTTCTGGCAGACATTTTGTGCTGCTTGTGACTGTGAGGAATAATGTTCCGGAACCTTCTCTAAGCCTCAGTTGAACAGAGGCCTCTTTTCCTCTCCTGAGGCTCCAGAGTCAGAAGGAGGCCAGGCTCCTTGGGCCAAAAGGAAGGAAGTGTGTCCCTTTGTGTGCCATTTGTGTCTCTTTTCTAAGAGAGTTTTCTCTTCCCACTGGCCCTGAGTCCCCTGCCTCCCTTCCTCAGACCCCCACAGGCCCCTTCCTTCCTTCCTTCCTTCCTTCCTTCGTTCCTTCCTTCTCCCTAAAATGGACAGCCAGAGGTAGAAAGGGACACACTGCCTTCCTTTTGGCCCAAGGAGCCTGGCCTCCTCCTCTCTCTGGAGCCTCAGGAGAGAAAGAGATAACTCTGTTCAACTGCCAGAACAGAAAATGACTGTCAGAACACAAAATGGCCTCCTCTGTCTCAGCACTTGGCAGTTGGCAATTTGAGGCCTTCAGGGAACCCAAAATGGAGGATGAAAGGGCCCCAAAGTCGGAAGGGACCCCAAACAGGATTTTTGATCCTAAAGAAAGGCTTTCCTGATGGCATCCGATGGCTGTGAGAACACAAAAAGTCTCCAAACAGGATTTCTAAACCTTAACAACACCTAAACATTTCCCTGATGCAATTGAAAGGAGGAACCTGATCCCCTCCTTAATTACAATCAATAGTGAAAGATATTAATATTGATATTAAGAGTGTCCATCGTCCACAACCCAGCTCAGGTCTTGACCGCTCAGGGAGGCCATTCCAGCTGCAGGTGGCTCTCCGTCCGTCCGTCCTCCTTTCCTTCTGCATTCCTCCTCTTTTCCCCATCATCAGCCCCTTTCCCAAGAAGGCTACGTCCGCACTACAGAAATAAGGCACTTTGCCACCGCTTTAAGCACTCAGTACTATGGGATCCTGGGATTTTACCTTTGGACACTTGGCCTTCTCTGCTAGAGAGCTCTCAAGCCACAACAAACTACAAATCCCAGGATTCCATAGGATGGAGCCAGAAGAGTTAAAGTGATTTCGAACCGGATTATTTCTCTAGTGCTGATACAGCCTAAGCCGGTTGTAAAAGGATAGAAGCACCAAAGTCAAATTTTTATACTTTTAAAAATAGTTTTGCTTTTTAAAAATATAAGCAGTTTATTTTTCTGTCTAATCCTTATTCTTCTTGTTGTTGTTTGTTTGTATGTTTGTTTGTTTCATTCTTGGTAATATGAATTATTCTGGTCAGCCTCCTTCCTTCTTCCCTGAAAATTTATTAATAATGAAACTGGGGAGAGTTTTAAAACCTAACAAAGGAGCCACTTTTGGCCTTGTTTGTGGGACTAGCCTCCTCTTAGAAGCCAAAGCCCAATCTTTGTGAATAATAATAATAAGGCTTGTATTAAAAGTATCCTCCCCATTTCTGATCCCTTTTAAAACCCATGTTCCCCAGAAGGAGCAGAGCTGTGTAATAAGTAAACCCTCTCAGAAAAGACACACAAAAGACGCACAAAGATACACACTTCCTTCCTTTTGGCCCAAGGAGCCTGGCCTCCTTCTGACTCTGGAGCCTCAGGAGAGAAAGAGAAGCCTCTGTTCAACTGAGGCCTCAGAGAAGGTTCCGGAACATTATTCCCTACAGTCACAATCAGCACAAAATGGCCACCAAAACATAAAATGGCCACAGAACACAAAATGGCTGCCTCTGCCTCAGAGCTTGTCATTTGGCAGTTTGAGGCCTCCAGGGGAGAGCGAGAGATTATGGAAAGAGTGGAAGGAGGTCCTGGAGGGAGGGGGCCTTGGGAGATAGAGAGCCTTCCTGAGATATTTGGGGTTCACTTCCTAACAAAGGGGTTTCTGGCCTCATAAAGGATTTGAGGCAAACTGGATCTGAAGGGCAGTAGTAGCCTTTTTTCTTGCCAATGGGATTTAAAGTGTGTTTCCTGGATTTGCTCTCCCAGCGTCCACATGGCCAGAGAGAGGAAAGGACCCTGCCCTGCAGTAAGAGCCCTCCAATCCATCTGAACCCAGGACTACAACTCCCACGTCTTCTTGATCAGACACATAGTCAATATATTTCTTCCTTCCTTCCTTCCTCCCTCCCTTCCTTCCTCCCTATCTGACTTGTGAGGTGTGATTAAGCCCTGTAAGTGGTGTTACTCCTCTTGTTATCGTTGTGTGCCTCTAAATAGTTTCTGACTTATGGTGACCGTAAGGGAAGCCCTTCGCAGGCTTTTCTTGGCAACATTTGTCCAGAAGTGGTTTTGCAAGTGCCTCCATCTGAGGCTGAGAGAGTGTGACTTGCCTAAGGTCACTCAGTGGGTTTCTGCGGCCAAGAGGGCATTCGAACCCTGGGCTCCAGGCCATAATCCAATGCTCCAGCCACTAAACCACGCTGGCTCTTTCTTGAGGCTTTGTGGTTTTTTGTGGTGTTACTCCATGTCATTGTCGACTTCTGGGGAGCCTCTCCTGGTTTTTTTTGTTTTTTGGAAGAGTTGTTCAGAGGTTTGCCATTGCTTTGCCCTGAAGCTGAGAGAGTGTGGCTTCTTGCCCAAGGGCACCCAGCTGGTTTCATGGAGGAATGGGGCACTGGATCCTGGCCTCCAGAGTTGTATTCCAACACTCAAACCACTGCAGCACACTGCCTCTCATTCCCATGTACAACCTGGGAAATAAGTGCAGACTTTTTTCTGTTCTTCATGTGTGTCTTCAAGTCGTTTCCAACTTATGGCGACCCTAAGGCAACCTTATCATGGGGTTTCCTTGGCAGGTTTCTTCAGAGAGGGGTTGCCATTTCCATCCTCTGAGGCTGAGAGAGTGTGACTTGCCAAAGGTCACCTAAGTCCAAAATACACTGCAGCAATAATCCAATCCGAGACCCCTTTAACTGCCCTGGCTCAGTCCTAGGGAATTCTGGGAAATGTAGCTTTGTGAGACATTGAGCCTTCTCTGTCAGAGAGCTCTGGTGCCACAATAAACTCCAATTCCCAGGATGCCCTAGCACTGGGCCAGGGCAGTTAAAGCGCTCTCAAACTGGACTATTGCTGCCGTGTGTTTTGGACCTTTCTTGGCCGCAAACTGTCCATAGCCTGCAATGCATCTCCTAATTCTGTTGGCAGTCCCTCCCTCCCAACACTTTCTCATTTCCCCCCAAAACCAGAGCAAAGCTGGCAGATGGAAAGAGGTTTTAAAGCAGCATTTAAATCTGCCATATTTGTTTTTAAAAGACTAAATATCCCAAATGCTATTATCAGTTCTGTTGCCATTATTACAGAAAGACATAGAGTGCAAACTCCTCAAGTACCTTTATTTTCTGGAGTGAGATGGGCTTTTCCAACTGACTCACTGTGATGATCTCCGGTGGTCCAAGCAGCCAAACCCCGGCCCTGTAATAATAATAGTAATAATAATAATAATAATAATAATAATAATAATAATAATAATAATAATA
>NW_024803486.1:0-2781 GCF_019175285.1 Sceloporus undulatus | reverse complement strand
TAGCCCTCTCCTCAGCCAAAAGGCTATCAGAGTGGATTACAAATGGTTAATTAGACATTTAGACATTATGGCTCTTAGCCCAGCAGACCCTTAACTTCCTTAAATCATGCTGCCATCATCCAGTGAATCATAAAAGGGTTTCCCTTAACCTACACTGGGACAAGTTAAGGAACCTTATTTCTACTTCTTTACTGATCTTCCCAAGCATCAACCGATTCAAGACACGTGTAAAAGGAGCTTCGAGTAGTAGATACTCCAAGGAGATATGTATTATAAATAACGAAATATAAGTAAAATATAAGTGATACAAGATATTAAGAGTCTTGCAGGTACAATATTTGTAAGTATATAACATTCAGTTCATACAAGCTATTAAGAAATAAATAAACCTAAGTGTCCAATTCTGAGACTAACTTCTAAGATCCGCTCTTTAACTCTCTTTCTCTCGATCTCCAACCGACACAATTCCCCCAACTGTCTCTTGGTCTCTCAGGCCTTATATCTCCTTCTCACGGAAGCTTCCAGAAGGACCTTTATCTTGTTCTCTGATTGGTCAAGAGAGCCTTCCGTAACAGTGATGTCATTCTGCGTTTGCATAAACCTCCCTTTACTGCCTGAAGAAGACCTCCATTGACTGGAGCCCAGTCATTACACAAACCCTTCAAAGGTTTGTGCCTAACGATGACTAAACTGCTTCTAAACTGAGACCAAACCACTCCTAGTCTCCTGGATGCTCAGAAATGCCTCGCAAACGAAGCCGGCTTAAGGAAAGCTAGAGTGTCCGGCAACAACACCATAATGGAGTCAATTAGCGCTAGCTGTGAAGACAAGGAAGTAGAAGGAATTTTGCAGAGATCTATTCTGCCTCCTTTGGATTCTTCTATTCTTTCAGAAAGGGTTTTTCTTTTTGAATTTCCTGTCTGATTTTAACTCTTAAGGTTCCTCCTTTTTCCCTGGCAGCAATGAAGATTGGGGCTAGATATATTACCGATATTGCTGTTGATTGCTTTGAGGACACACTCATTTAGTTATCGTTTTGTTGCCTATATTTAACCGAATTGAATTTTAGACCTTTTACATGTAAGATTATTATGTAATTTACTTGTGTTGTACTTTTATTATGCTGTTCCTACAGCTGTATTGTATTTTAACATTTTGTATGCAAATGGACTTTGTTCTAAGTATTAATAACTGATCAATTGCTAATGTTATAATTGCAAGGCTTAACTGATTTGTTGCTTCAACTGGCAAAGATTGCAGGGGAATCACTCTCTACTCTGCATCCAACATCTGGCTAGAAACAAGGAGGCTAAATTACATGTTCTTCATCCTGTCTCTCCAAGGAAGTGGAAAAGAATATTCTTCTCAGTTCCCAATGATCTGGGAAGAGCCTGTTAAAAATGTCCATCTTCATTTCCACACAGGAAAATATATTGTGAATATTTGAATGAGAAGCTGTAAGCAACTGTGGTTGGTACTTTATGCATTAGGCTGAAGGATGTTGCTAGAGGCCCTGCCCCAGGAGCTAGGATTTAGCTCCCAAGCCTCAGGTCCTGGGACAATTCAGGGAGAGCTTATGGGAGCCAATGGGGAACGTTGCCTTCTCCTCCCGATTGCTTTCCTGCACTCTTTTGACAGGCTTGAAGACAACACAAGATCAGTTCATGTAGTAATTCTGGAAGAAGAAGGGAGTTCAACTGAAAATCAACCCTAGGATGGGATGGGTTGGGACTCAGGCTCTTAGACTGTTCCTGACCGCTTTTACTTTCCCAGTGAGAGTGGGTTTGTTCTTCATTGGAATCCTATTCTTGGGGGTTTACAGACAAGAGAATCTTCTTAAAGACTAAGGTTTTTCCAAAATCCCTCTGCTTCTCCCTCCCAGAGAACATGGCTTCCCTTTGACATCTAGCCATGATGCTGAGTACTACACAAAGATTTCCCCATCTCCCTTCTTGAAATGGTTCTGGTTCTGGAGAGAGAAAACCAACCCTTCTTTCCACAAAGTACACTGAAGAGCTTAAACAAATGAAGCGGGTTGGACAACGACTAGAGAAGCGTTGGCTGAAATATCAACTCATATCTGATAAGATACTTCGTTGGAGTCTTCTTAGGTCCTTTCAAGTGGTGATAGATGCAGCCAAGAAATCTTTCTACTCTGCATCTATCGCCTCTGTGAAATCTCATCCAGCTGAGCTGTTCCTCAGGGGGCTATTTTGTCCCCAATGTTATTTAACATCTATATGAAGCCGCTGGGTGAGATAATACGGAGTTATGGTGCTGGGTGTTATCAGTACGCTGATGACACCCAGATCTATTTCTCCGTATCTCGTTCGTAGGCCTCGAATTCCAATGGCATCTCTTCTCTCAATGAATGTCTTCAGGCGGTAATGGGCTGGATGAGGAAAAACAGATTGAA
Source organism: Sceloporus undulatus (assembly GCF_019175285.1). Classification (NCBI taxonomy): domain Eukaryota; kingdom Metazoa; phylum Chordata; class Lepidosauria; order Squamata; family Phrynosomatidae; genus Sceloporus; species Sceloporus undulatus. The sequence goes on along the minus strand of NW_024803486.1, from coordinate 365 downwards.
ACTGAATCCAGACAAGACGGAGGTGCTCATGGTAGCGGCCCCGAAACCAAGAATTGGGTTGCAACCTCCAGTCCTGGATGGGGTCACACTCTCCTCCAATGACTGTGTTCACAGTCTGGGGGTGCTCCTTGACTCGTCGCTCCTGATGACAAATCAGGTAAATGCGACGGTCAGGAGTGCCTGTTATCAGCTTCGGCTGATACGCCGGCTGCGCCCTTTTCTGGAAGTAAGGGATCTCGAGACGGTTGTGCACGCGCTGGTAACCTCACGCCTTGACTTCGGTAATGCACTCTACATGGGGCTACCCCTGTACTTGACTCGGAAATTACAGCTGGTTCAAAACATGGCAGCCAGGCTTGTGTCAG
>NW_024803485.1:0-7906 GCF_019175285.1 Sceloporus undulatus | reverse complement strand
GTCTCAATGCCAACAAAAGTGCAGATGATGTTTTTTTAAGTACACATTGTTTATAAAGTTAAAGCTCTTAATTCTACTAGAGCAGCCCCGTTGCATTAATAGGATTTACTTCGACATTGATTCACCGTTCAACAACAGATTCAGTGGGTCTCCTCTACTTGAAATTCACATATAAGGTCCAGGGCATAATGTCTGTATCCATTTCCTCAAGGAATCAAACAAGACACAATGTAAATGCAAGAGGCCTATAGTATTAAAGTTACTGATAAAGGGATCCCTTTATTTCTCCACAGACAGGCATGCAAAATATTACTTTAGCACTCTAATTATTATTATGATGATGTCTTTATTGAATTCTACTCTCTTTTCAACTCTTGACAGCTTTGCCCCAGTATCTACGCGTGTATCCTCCTCTTCCTCTACGACTAGGCCTCAGCCCTGGATCACTCCCATTGTTAGATTTCTCCGGTCCTGCTCTCGAGCAGCCGAACGTCTCTGGAGAAAGTCCAGGGAGTGGGCTGACTTTATCCACTATAAATTCATTCTTCTATCTTTTTCACGCGCCTTGTCAATGGCAAAACAAGACTACTTTAAATCATTGATCTGCGCCAACAAGAGACGCCCACAGCATCTGTTCTCCTGTTTCAACACACTGTTAAAACCCTCTCCTCCCTCCATCTCTCCATTATTTTCTCCCTCCGATTTCGCTAATTATTTCATTACAAAGATCACTACCATTTGTTCTGAGTTAACTCTTCTTGATTTGGCTCCCTACCATTAATCTCCTCGCCCCTCCTACTAACAAACTCTCTGTGTTTCCCCCTGTTTCTTTGGAAGAACTCTCTTCGCTGTTGAACTCATCCAAACCCACCACCTGCTCTCTTGATCCAATTCCTTCTCGTCTTCTAATCTCTATAGCCCCCTCTTTGTTACCCTCCCTCCTCTATACCTTTAATCTCTCTTTCTCTTCAGGTTCCTTCCGCTCAGTCTTCAAACATGCCTTAGTTTCCCCTATCCTGAAAAAACCCTCTCTCGACCCCTCTTCCTTGGCTAGCTATCGTCCAATCTCTCTTCTTCCTTTTCTTTCTAAGGTGTTGGAACGAGTTGTCTATTCACGCTGTCTTGAGTTTCTTGATACCAACTCCATTCTGGATCCCTTCCAGTCTAGTTTTCGCCCACAGCACTCCACAGAGACGGCCCTCACTAAGATCTCGAATGATCTTTTGTGGGCCAAGGCGAATGACCTTTACTCTATCCTCGTCCTTCTCCATCTGTCTGCAGCCTTCGACACCATGGACCACTGTCTCATAATATACGTACTCTCTGACCTTGGTTTCTTGGGCCTTGTTCTCGATTGGTTCACATCTTACTTGTCAGATAGATCTTTTTCAGTGGTCTCGGGTGGTCAGACCTCGTCTTCTGTCCCCTTGGCTCTGTTTTGGGTCCCCTTCTGTTCTCTTTATACACACTCTCCCTTGGCAAACTTATCAGTTCTTTTGGTTTCTCCTACCATCTGTACGCCGATGATACCCAACTGTACCTTTCCACCCCTAATCTTTCGCCAGAGCTAGAGCAGCAAGTGTCATCCTGTTTAACAGCTGTCTCCCACTGGATGCACCATCGGCGTCTGAAGCTCAATATGTCCAAGACCGAGCTTCTTGTTTTCCCTCCTAAGCCCACCCTTCACTACCCCTTTTCTATTTCTGTCAATAACGTCTCTATCCAGCCGGTCCAGGAAGCCTGCAGTCTTGGTTTCATCTTTGACTCCTCTTTGTCATTTATCCCTCAGATCCAGACTACAGCCAAAGTCTGTAGATTTTTTTCTCTATAATATCGCCAAAATCTGTCCATATCTCTCAGCTTCTACCGCAAAGACACTGGTCCATGCCCTAGTGGTCTCACGACTAGACTACTGTAACCTCCTCCTGGCAGGGCTTCCTCTCTCTCACCTCCACCCATTAATTTCTGTTCAGCATTCAGCTGCACGCATTATTACACTCGCTCACCATGTCTCCCCTCTGTTGTCTTCCCTTCACTGGCTCCCTCTTCCCTTCTGCATCAGATACAAACTTTTGCTACTCACTTTTAAAGTCCTGCATGCTGGCTCCTCTTTATCTAACTGATCTTCTCTCTCCCTACATCCCTTCTCACACTCTCCGCTCTGGTAGCCAAAGTCTCCTCTCTCAACCCAGGATTTTCTCTGCCCCGTCCCGGATCCGTCCCTTCTCTCTAGCTGCCCCTCATTCCTGGAACCTTCTTCCTCCGCATGCACGGCTCATCACTTCCCTAACCAGCTTTAAGGCTGAGCTGAAAACCATATTGTTTAGGGAAGCGTTCTCAGGGAATTTGTGATTATCATCTGGCTGTCTGATAATGTTTGATGTGATGTGATTTGCTTTTATATTTGATGTTTTTAATTTGTCTTTTCTTTTCTACATGGTAATTTTATCTACTCCTTTATTTAATTGTTATTATCTTAGAGTGTACGCCTTGGGCATGCTTTTATGTACTCCTTAATTTTACCGACTTTGTACAGCGCTGTGTATAATTACAGCGCTCTAGAAATAAAGTTTAATAATAATAATAATAATAATAATAATAATAATATTACTTATACCTGTTCTTCAGCCAAAAGGTTATCAGAGCAGCTTATAAATTGTTAATTAGACATTTCCCTGCCCTCAGGCTTACAATCTAAAGAGACAAGAGACAAAAGAAGAAGGGAATGGCAGTGGGGAAGGGGGACGGTTCAGCAGATCTTCATTCTCCCACTTCACCATAGAAATTCACTGGGTGACCTTGGGGAAGTCACATGCTCTCAGCTTCAACTCCAACTCCTAGGAAGGGGGGGTTGGATGACCCTTGAGACCCTAGCTTTTATCCATGGCAGAATTCCTGCCATTGCACCCTACCCTGCCCCTTCTTCTCTTTTGTGAGGGTCACACTCTCTCAGCCTCACAGGCAGGGCATGGCCAACTCTCTCTCTGCACCTCTCCCATGGTGATGCTAAGGTCATGCAATAATAATAATAATAATAATAATAATAATAATAATAATAATAATAATTGGCAAGGAGAGTGCACACTCTCTCAGCCTCAGAGGCAGGGCATGACAAACATTTCTCTCCAGCTCTCTCAAGGTGATGCTAAGGCAAACCTACTTTTATTTTGCATATATATATATACACACACACACACACACACACACACATATACATATATTTGGCAAGGACAATTCAAAATATCCATGAATAAGAGAGTGTGATGTATCCAAAAAGGGGGTTGGATGAGATGACCCTTTCTTTTCACCATTCTTTTCTTCTCTTCTGTGAGAATTTGAATGGCAGAACATGGCATAAAGGGCAGAAGGTCTTATTATTATCCACCACCAACACACAAAATGCCTCCCCTTTTGTTCTCTTTTGTTTTTCTAAGCAAAGCTGTAAGTGAGCAAAGATGGGAGGGAATCACCCTAACAAAGGAAATAGCCTCTGGTAAAAACCAGAATGAATGGTAGCTTTTCTTACGCAAAATACCCAAATCCTGGCCATTGAATTGTCAGGTGTACTCAGCACTGTGGAAAGCTGAAGTATCCAAGTCTAGCACTTCTGTTACTCATATCTCTTACTACTTTGCTGCTTAGAACCTTCCTTTTGAATTCTCTTGATTTCCTATTAAATCTTACTCTGCATCATAACATTGGAGTACTGGTTTTTATTACCTTCAGTCCATCAGGGGCCATTTCCATCTTTCTTACATGATGTATGCAATGTGCCGCAACACAGAGATGCTGTCTGGCGTCATTGTCATCATGGCAGAGCCCATGTGGAGAGAATGCTGTCATGATGCCGCTACCCTTATGAAGTAGAGTTCCAGAGCATGTGGTTGCCATATGCTCTTGAACCCTAGTTTCAGCGCAGGCACACCGCTTTTGGCCTGTTTATTTCAGGCCTTAGTTTCTATAAATTATGTGTTTAGGTATATTATGTATTTGTTTTTGTAACTTTGTAAACCGCCTTGATCCTTTGGAAAGGCAGTATATAAATAAATATCATCATCATCATCATCATCATCATCATCATCATCATCATCATCATCACTATCTACAAATCTGATTAAGCATGCCTTCTATTCCAAAAACATGCCGCACATCCCTGTTGTAGGGAAGATCTAAGATGGGTTCTGCAGCTGGGTGCAGTTCATTTGGGTCATAATACAATCTCTCTAATTCAACCTACTTTTCCAGTGTTCAGACATAAGGGGAGCCATTTTGCCTTTCCTGAGTCAAAGCAACAGGGCATGGATTTGCTGACGCAACATTTCAAATGTAGTCGTGAAACACCCCCACACATAGAACACATTAATGTAGTGTGGAGAGAAAAGGCATTGGCGTGTGCATAAAGGTACAGGATGTTCGCTAGCCATTCTTCTAACTTTGGCTGCGAAAGCTAAAAAGAAGCACCTCATACTTGGTTAGTAATTAAAAGTCCAGCATCCAATCACAAAGCCATCCAAACAGTATAAAAGCACTGGTTCTCTTGCGCTCCTTCAACATCTTTGCTTCAACACCTTCTCTCCAGTCCTTCACAGTCGCTCTTCGGAGACGTGAGTATGCCTTTCATGTTGAAGTTTGTTCCTTTTTGTTTTGTTTCTTGGTGGGATCTGCACTGGGGCTCTGCACCATTTTCAAAAACAGTTGGCGAGTGTTTTCTGCTGAAGGAAGGGAAGACCCTAGGTCCATTCGTTGGTAATTCCAGATTCGGCAACAGACGATCTCTCCTTAAAACCCCAAAGAACTGTTAAGAGTCAGTGCTGAGAATGCAATGGCCTGTTACAGACTGCCAAAATAAAGCTGCTTTGGGTCTCTTTGGAGGTATGCTACTTAAATGATGCATGGGTCCTAAGAGTCCGGAGGTCACGCCAAAGCCACACTCCATTCCTAAGCACTGGGGTGCAGCTTTGGTGCAGCTTCTGGATTCCTAGGGTGCGTGCATCATTTAAACAGCATACCTCCAAAGAGACCTGAAGCAGCATTATTTTGGCAGTCTGTAACAGGCCAATAGGACTGACTTAGTGCAGATATCCTGATAATTAATGGATGTGTTCTAACTCATGGTGAGATATAAAGCCTTATCGCACAGGGATGGCTAGAACGGTACAAAAGGGGCTGGGAAGGGAAAGGAACAAGTGAGGGACACATTTTACTGCACACAGAACGCTGCCGCCGCCACCGCTCCCACCACCGGAAGTCCCTGTTCCATTCCCCATCCATTCCCCATCCATCCAGGGGATGAGATTTTTGAGACATGTTCTAATTGTTTTCAAAAGTCTCCTCCTCTGGTGGGGAAATGGAATGGGGACTTCTGGTGATGGAGGCGTTCTATGTGCAGTAAAATGTGTCCCTCATTCATCCCTCACTCGTTCCATTCTCTTCCCAGCCCCTTTTATACTGTTCCAGCCATCTTTAGGGGACAGAGCTCATCTCTGTTCCTAAGCCAAAAAGCAGACATTGTCCAAGGACTGCTCTGGTGGTCATGTTGCCGGCATGACTGCACAGAAATGCTGTTACCTTCCCACTGAGAAGTGGCACCTATCTATCTTGTTGCATTTTCATGCTTTCAAACTGCTAGGTTAGCAGAAGCTGTGACTAATGATGGAATCTCACTCCATCATGGGGCACTCAGGTATTGAAATTCCAACCTTCTGAGCATCTGAACTGGTGTCTTTACCCATTAAGCCACCACATCCCTTATCCTCCAAACAGATGCCATTTTTGGTCCTTCAAGCCACCCTCTTCCCAAAGAGGTGCCAATTTGGACCTTCAGGCTACCATCTCCCCCAAACAGGTCCCATTTTGGTCCTTCAAACCGCCTTCTCCCAATCACTTTTGATACTTTCTTGAAACTGTAGGAGGGGTCAAAGCTATTATCTAGCTGAAAGCCATGAGATTTGCATATGAAAATATGAAAATGCCAACCGTCTGATCTTCTGATAGTCAGAACTGGAGTATTAACCACTAAGTTACTGCATCCCTTCCCTTTAAGGTACATTCCTTTAAAAGGAAATTGGCAAAGATCACAATTAATAATAATAATAATTTGTTTTATATCCCTAAGAGAAAGCAAAATTTGCACATTTCCCCCCTTAGGGTAAGTATGGGAAAATGTGCAAATTTGTTTTGTCTCAGTCATCCAATTGTAACCCCCACCCATTGTGATCTTTGCCAGTTTTCCTTTTAAATCCACCAACCTGCAAGAAAGGAATAGTGTTTCTTTCATTTCACATAAACAGTTTGGCACCCAGTTTTAACTATCATACATACCTTGCTTGCAGTTTCCTAATTTCCTTCCCCCCTTTTCATTTTTTTTGAACTAATATATGAACTAGAAAGCTTTCCTGGTCGGCATCCATAGTTTTTCAGTGGGTACTTCGGGCTTTGGGGCCATGTTTTAGAAGAGTTTATTCCTGATGTTTCACCAGTATCTCTGGCTGACATCTTCAGAGAATGGTTGCATGAAGATGCCAGCCACAGATGCTGACAAAATGTCATCAATAAACTCTTCTGGAACATGGCCCAAAAGCCTGAAAAACCCACAAAAAACTATAATATATGAACTGTTTGCAAAATTTCATTCTTGTTATTTTTATGAGTTATTATTACAATCGCCCCAGATTTTTTCACGGAAGAAAGTTTCCAAATGTTGAAACTGTGTTCATTTTTTTAAAAAGTGACTGTTCCTATCAATGTCAACTCTCCTTCATTCATCTGATTCAAAGATAAAGCCGTGGTAGTCCCGAAATGATGCATAGCTGGTGTTGCTCATGGCCTCTCTATGTACTGATCTCTACCCTTCTATCTTTTGCCTGTTTCAGACTCTCCTCATCGCTCAGACATGGCCACAGAGCTGGGTATCCTGCCTGGTGTCATTCCTCAACTTATGAATGAGGCCCCACCAACAGATATTTTTGTACCTCCACCCCCTGTGTCTTTCCTCATCCCAACACCTGCCTTTAGGCCCACTCTGGCTGTATGCAGCACTTTTTCTGAAGCTGGTGGGCTTGGCAGTCTCTCTGGGGTTGTCATGGATTTAGGTTTCAGAATGGTCCCTCAGGATGCCCCATCTGCCGTTTCCACTGCTAGTTTCTTAAGGACTTTCTAAAGTGAATGAAGGCAAAAAAAAGGACCACTCAGCGCATCCAAAGCTGACAGATCAGAACTGGGTTTTAATATGTGGTGGGTCACCTCAATCCCCACCTGTCACAGCAGGGCAATAGGAAGCCCTCAGTACTTCAAAACTCCAATCAATATCTCTCTTTCGTTCCTCCTTTTCACACTTTCCTTTGACTCTGGAGGGACGCCTTGCAGTTTGGCTGCTGCGGCGTCCCTCCGGAGCTAAAAGCAGAGGCTCCAGTCTGCCATTTTTGGGTGGTCTGTCAATTCCCATAGAATCATAAAGTTCCTTCCAAGACCAGCTGGCAGCTCATCTTCACCCTTCCAGACAGAGGTCTTTCCTAGCTCTTACTACAGACCTTCTAACACAAATGTAACACTTATCATAAATCCATGAATTAATTAAGATGTATGACAGTGCCTTTAGCATCCAGTATGAAGAGAGACCTTGTAGCACCTTAGAGAGGAAAGAGGTCAGCAGTGTGAAACTTCATAGACTTAAGACTATTCTTCTAAATGAATCTGAAGAAAAAGACTTAAGTCTACGAAAAGACATGTTGGAAACTTCTTTCTTTAGTTAGCCTCAAAGATGCAACAAAATCTGTCTGTGTACTGAATGTACAGTAATATCTTTGAATTTTGGCAACAATAGTTCCAAAGCAGGACTATAATGTTCCCAGGTAAAAAGCCATGAAATCATCACTATGATCTACGAAGCTGAATATTACATCACACT
>NW_024803484.1:0-7919 GCF_019175285.1 Sceloporus undulatus | reverse complement strand
TGGGCCAGGGGCTCCTTAAATGATGTGGTCACTACCATCTGGAAGGATTAAATGCAGTAATATTTAGGCATGATGGCCATTGACAATGAATAGTTTTCACTAAGAACATCTTAAATGTGTATCCCCAAAAGGTCAAACACGCAACCATATTTTCTACCCTTTTACTATATTGGGTAGACTTTAAAGCCAGGGATAAGACAGTGGAGATCAGGATACCAATGGTCTTCTTTATTTGCAGATAGGTTATAAGGAAAGCTGTGGCTACTGAAAAGTAGCCATACTGATCTTTATGGAAATTGGTGTGACACTAGAGTTCTCTGACAGAGAAGGCTAAATACCTCACAAAACTACAACTCTGACGCAGCTCTGGTTACGCTTTGTTAACTGAGTCATAATATGAGCATCTTCCCTCTAATTAGAGTTTTTTCTTTGTCAGTTTGAAGACAGGAGGTAAAAGTGAGAGTTGTTCTTTTGTGGGAAATGTATGCCATTATTGGAAAGAAAAGTATTCTGTTCACCAGCTTGTATAATTGTAAGGCTGTCTTCCAGAGTCTGAATTTCTTGATTTTCAAGTTAGACAATGTTGTTTGTTTGCTTTGTGGACCTTTTTGTGGTGAACAATCTTTGGTTTGTGTCAAAATAAAATATGAAAATTATAAATAAATACATTCTTTTATATGCATGTTACATGAAGGGATGACCTGATCTTTTATAAAGTAATGTTTTTTTAAAAATGGTTTCTAAACAAAATATTGGCTTCAAAACAGAAAGATAGCTTGGTTAATTTCAAACATGTAACCACCCCAGTTATACTGAAAGTGAAGGAAGTTTTCATACATCAAGGCCAGTGGACATAAGAGGACTGCTAAACATTCCTTGTGCTTCCCACTTAGACTATTACAGTATCTCTTTCCTAAGCACCTTTTGTCCAGCTGAGGTCACTTCTGATACCTGAGCTCAGCTGAGAAGATTAGTGTTTGGGAAGAGAAACCTCTAAGAGGCAAAACATGGGTGGGAAAAGATATACTTTGCTCTATCATGTATTGTGGCGTTTACAGCTAAAATCAGTCACCTATACCCAAATTCTGCCTTTCTATATGGTAGGGACAGTTCTGTACTTTTCTGTAACAGTAAAGAATGACTCTTACCATGCTTACTTTGGCCTCAGTTGAAATGGAATTTTTTGCAGATAATGCCATTGTTAAATTTTGCATACTATTAGGCTAGTGAGCCATTTACTGGTGTGATATTTGTTTGCTAACGTCCACGTGTTGTAATAATGATATGTCTTATCTTTTAGACTAACAGGGATGCCAAAGGAAAAATATGATCCTCCAGATCCTCGCAGAATTTACACCATCATGTCAGCAGAGGAGGTAGCCAATGGGAAGAAGTCCCATTGGGCAGAATTGGAAATCTCGGGTGAGTTATCAGATAATAACTTGTCTGTCAGGTGGAGTAGGCTGTTTGTTTCACATTTTCCTGAAGCCAGATAACTGCCTGCTTGATAATTATATTAGTGGCTCAGCAAGTGTTTGTTGGCAAGCTTATGCAGATTGCCTGAAGCCTGAATGCTTCAAGATGCAAGTAAATATCTTTTGTGGACTGCCTAAAAATTCCATGTAGTAGGGTGGAAAGAATTAGAAACATGAATTTACAAGGGAGTAAATTGTGGAGGTTTCCATGCTTCCCAGTGACCTGGAATGGGGAAAAAACCTTTTAAGAAATCACTGGTTTGTACAATGATAAACATAATTTCAATCAATTTCAAATTTGAATGGCTTCCAGCTCAATATAAGTTCAGTAATAAATACAGAATCAGAATGGAGAAATGAGAGAGACCTTTGTGGATTCTAGCTGGAATTAATTGGGAGGATGGGAGGTGAGCATGAGGATTGTTGAATCAGTATACATTTATTTGCCAAAACATCATTTTTCTCTCTGCTTCTCAGAATTTCTGGAGATTTTCCATTTCTATTAAGAACTATTATAACAAAGAATTTTGTCTGTTTCTAGTATTACTCGTCCTTGTCAAAGGATTTAAGGCGTTTGGATTTGGTTTTGTGACACAATTCCTTCATTTTAATAACTGTTTAATAACTGTTTTCAGTTTTAATAATTGAAATACATTTTCACCACCTTGGGCAGTTGCAGCCAAGACAGGATTTCACTCCCTCACACTTGTGGGCCACAGAGACCCATTTTTGGTCAAATATTCCATCCAGAAGTGACATTGGGGCTCGACAGATAGGGAGAAAGGAGAACTGACTGAGATGCCGCCCCTTTCTGCCCCACACGGAGGCCGCAGCAACCAAACCGTGTGGCCTCTGGGAGCCCTAAAAAGAGCCCGCTCCTGGCGGGTTCTTTTTAGGACGTGCGCAGTGCACCATTGGCCCTCACACACAATGATGATGTCTGCGTGGTACTGGACCTTTTTGAGGCGGTGCCGCATGTATGTCATCATGGCGGGCCCCATGTGGATGCCTGTTGCGCGGTAGCGCTCAAGAGTGTGCAGACGCTCTGCTCTCCCGAGCCCTAAAATCGGCCCTATGATGGCGCTTTTTGACTGTCTGTATTGGGCCTTAAACTAAAGGTAAAGTGATTTGGTTATTTCTCATAAGCTAAATCAGAAAGTATAAGTTGTTTCAAAATTATTTTTATAAATTATTTTTCTGTTGCTTCAGTCTTCCCTGCTGATCTAACCCCTAAATGTGCATTTGAATCAGAAGTTATGAGAGACAGATAATGCATGCTAATAGAAAATTATCACCTTTGGCAATAGAGATAATAGGTTCTGTAGGTGTGTTGAGATCACTGAATGATTAATTCAATTATCAGTGATGCCTGTTTTTCTTTCTTGGAAAGCTTGGTCATGCCAGTACTTATTGAAGCATATAGACAAACCTACCTGAACCCTTAACACCTTTTACATGGTCTTCATTTTAGGTAGAGTGCGGAGCTTAAGTACATCACTTTGGTCACTAACGCACTTGACTGCTCTCCACCTCAATGACAACTATCTGACTCGCATTCCGCCTGACATCGCCAAGCTTCAAAATCTAGTTTACCTGGATCTCTCATCCAACAAACTCAGAAGTTTACCAGCAGAACTAGGAAACATGGTATCTCTCAGGTGAGCAGCCTTTTGTGTCTACCAAAGTATGTGAACAAAAATTTTAGCTTATAGCAATTTAGCTGTTGATGTAGACACTTTCTTTACTTCTAATTGTGGAGCCTTTTGCATATTTTTGACACAGTGTTGGCTATGGGGCTACAATTTGAGCTATGAGACTCATATTTTCGATTCTCATGTATATTTCTAAGCTCTTGTTGACACCAGCCAATGAGGAGCATTGATTAGGTTTTGTACATGTTTCCCAAAGGAATATCAAAGCTGTTTTGTAAATGTTTTGGACAATACACAGAACGTTGTTGTAGCTGTTAACTGCCCTTAACTTGACCTTGATTTGTGGAGACCCTGTGGATGAGACATCTTCCAAACCCCCTGTCTTTCACTGCTCTGCTTAAGTCTTCTAGATTCATTCCCATGACCTCCCTAATTGAGTCTAACCATCTGGCCTGCAGTCTTCCTCTCTTTCTGTTGTCTTCTTCTAACTTTCTCAGCATTGTTGTCTTCTTAAGTGAGTCATAACTTCTCATGATGTCTCCAAAGTATGACAGCTTTGATCATCTTGGCTTCCAAGGAAATTTCAGACTTGATCTGTACAAGGACCCATTTTGTTTATCTTTTTGCCTGTCCACAGTATCCTATTCTTGTCTAAAACCACATCTCAAATGTGTTCATTTTCTTTCTATTCACGTTTTTCACTGTCCAGCTCTTTGTGAACATAGAGTATGTAAACCCCTTTTAAGCTGACTTTACTAAGCTGAATTTATTTGCTTTTGTTTTTAGGGAGTTGCTTTTAAACAACAATTTGTTACGAGTTTTGCCTTACGAACTTGGACGGCTCTTCCAGCTACAGACACTAGGTTTGAAAGGTATTCTGTGCATGTGTGAATACATAATACCAAAAACCTTTCCCCTTGTGATTCCCCTCTCTTTTTTTCTTGTACCAATATCTTGCTGTATGTTAAGAATTGATGGGCAAATTCTGTAGCAGATACTGTTATAGGTTGAGTCTCCCTTATCTGGAATTCTGAAATCCAGAATATTCCAAAAACCAAAACGTTTTTCATGGGTGACTGGGACAATGACATATTTGCTTTCTGATGGTTCAGTGTAAACAGATTTTGTTTCTTGAAGAAAACTATTAAAGGTATTGTATAAAATTACATTCAGGTAAGGTATATATAAAACATAAATGAATTTTGTGTTTAGACTGGAGTCTCATTGTCAAAATATCTCATTATGTACATACATACAAATACAGGTATTCCAAAATCCAAAAAAACTCAAATCCAAAGCATCTCTGGCCCCAAACATAAGGAAGATTATAATGAGTTTTTAGCCCATTCTTGTTTTTGTATTCTTTATTTATTCAGAATAGTGGGTTACATCACTCTTGAACAGTGTTTTTGTTTTCCTTTTGTTTTAATCTAAATTTCTGTATAATGTCAAACCTTTTGTATAGGTGTATAGCATGCAATTTAGTTTTTCATTTTGTGCATGTTTCCCAAGTACCTAACAAAAACAATATAAGCAGGTGAATTCTTTTCCTCAGAAAACTGCAGTTTTCTGTGTCTAGTAAAATGAATAGGTTTTCACCGAAGTGCTGCACAGTTTCTCACATTCTGGTGCAGTTCTCAAAAAGTATGCATTTTGTGTTGTGCCAGGAACAAAAAAGGTTCCTACAGTTTGCAGGAACTTTCAACATGCTGTTTTCCTTTGAATGTAAGTTTCTTGAGGTAACTCCAGATTCAACCCTTCAGGAAACTGATGAATTTCTATTTTATCCCTACTTTGATATGTCTGCTTAATCTTTATTTCTGTAGTCATGCTTTAAGTACATGGAGCCACATAGGTCCATATTCTTCATTCCCTACTTTCGCTGTTTCTCCATTGTTTATTTTGGATAATAAGCAAGCTTCTTGAAAACAGTAACAGATGCTTTTCCTATGTATCTCTGAGGTTATTTTTATACTGATGATGCTATATTAACAAATAATAATACAAAGCTTTGCATAACACACACAGAACATATGTACACCCATAAAATGTATGCACATACAATACACATACATATTCTCTGTCCCAGGGTAGGAAAACAGGCAGGAAAACTTAAGCCATCCTGAGTTGAAGGCAAAACTAGCAAGTTTTGCATCCTGTAAGGACCTAAGAAGAGCCATGAGGGATCAAACCAAAGGCCTATTTAGTCCAATACTCTGTTCCCACAGTGGCCAGACAGATGCCTGTGGGAAGCCCGCAAGCAGGACGTATGTTCAATAGTATTCTTCTACTCATGTTTCCCAGCAACTAATTTTGAGAAACATACTGCCCCATCAGTGTAAATAGCATATAACCATTGTGATTAGTAATTACTGAAAGCCATATTCTCCATGAATTTGTCCAACCCCTTGTAAAGCCAAACAGTAACTCCATATCATGAAGAAGTGCTTCCTTTTATATGTTGTGAAACTTCCAATATTTAGCCAAATTGCTTGATGAAGATTCTGGTGTTATAAGAGAATAATTTTCCCTGTGCTAGGCTGATCTATCTAGCCTTGATTGTTTTGCAGGGGGGAGATTGTATAGGTAAGCAGTGAAAATGTTCCTCAAAGTATTTTATAATCTTCACTATTTTCTCCCCACCCTTTTTCAGAGCAGTTACCTTCTAGGAAAAAAAGGCAACAGGGAGCTGAAGTAATTTTTTAAAAAACCTTTTATTTAGGGGTGTTGCAGCTGCAACTAATAGCAGAAGCCTGGCAGTATTCTTAACTGAGAACAGTGTAAGTACCACGGGAAGGAAGGAAAGAAGGAAGGCAAGCTTCCTTTTTGCACCATGTAGGAAGTGTCTGGTCAGAATATTGTTTAATGTTTCAAAACAATCCCGTGAAGAAGAAAAAAATGGTTACAGTCTGGAGTACTCAACAGCTACAAAGGGGTTTTGCTTGAACGGGAATGAAATGTATGAATTATTCCTTAGACTGGAGCATGAATTAACTGTTTTCTTTGTGCTCTACTGGTTCTATACTAAAATTGAATTTCATAATTTAAGTCCAAATTTCCAGTTGGTTCACTGATAACCCATGTGAAGTATTTTCCTTGGGTTAAAAGATACTGTCTCCAATGTCAGTTTGTTAAAATTCTGAGGGACATAGTAAGGATATAAATACTTAGTCAGGATATAAATTTTAAAAATAAAGAATCACAGAATTGTAGAGTTGGAAGAGTTGTTGTTGTTAACTGCCCTTGAGTCAGTCTCGACTCATGGTGACCCTGTGGATGAAATATCTCCAAGACTCCCTATCCTCTGCTGCTCTGGTTACTTCCTGTGGATTCATACCCATGGCATCCTTAATAGAATCCATCCATCTAGCATTCAGCCTTCCTCTCCTTTTACTTCCATCCATCTTTGCTAGCATTGTTTCCCTAATGAATCGTGCCTTCTTGTAATGTGGCCAAAGTACAACAACCTCAATTAAATAATCTTGGCTTCCAGGAAAACATTGTGCCACTTTAACTGCCATCACTCTATCCAGCAGAATCCTGGGATTTGTAGTTCCGTGAGACACCAGAGTGTTCTAACAGGCCAGGCTTAATACCTCACCAAACTACAAATCTCAGGATTCTACAGGATGGGGCCATGACAGTTAAAGTGGTGTCAAATTTCTTTATTTCTCCATTGATTAGCTCTTAGTGTAACAATTTACCAATAGAGAAAATTCACACTAAATCAACCCTGACAGATCGTTATTCAGCTTGCACCTAAAGAGCTCCTGCAAGGGAGAGTCCACAACCCTCTGAGGTAGGCCAATCTGCTTTTAAACACCACTTACCATGAAGACGTTTTCCTCTTATGCTGAAATTTATTACTGTATTAGCTGGAATTTCCTTTCTTGAAATTTAAACTGTTGGTTTGAATGCTACCCTCTAAAGCAGCAGAAGCCAAATTGCTCTCTCTACTATATAACAAACATTCAAATTGAAGGTGGCTGTCTTAGCAGGAGGGTATCTGTCCTCCTGGCTAAAAGTACCACACTCCCTTCAACTGTTTCTTATAGGACTTTGGATTCAGTTTCTTGTAGACCATTCGTCTTTGTTGCCCACTTCTGAACATGAATTGAGCTAGTACTAATTAGACACAAGAGTATTATATGTGGTGCCACCAACTGATTATAAATATCTTTGTTTCCAGGCAATCCTTTATCACAAGATATTCTCAGCCTGTACCAGGACCCAGATGGGACACGGAAATTATTGAATTATATGCTTGACAATCTAGCAGGTAATGCACTTTTAAAAAAAATATTTAAACAGTATCCACATTATGGAAGTGAATATGAGTGCATGCATGCATAGTATGTATTTGTGCACTTCAAATAGTGTTTCCAACTCTTTGGAAGCCCTTATCAACAAAAACTATCTACTCGGTGCCGGGAGAAGGTCAAGTTGATGTTGGTACATCAGGAAACCAAGCTCAGATGTCCACATAGATCTGTGTTCAGATGAGGAGCCAACTGTTTCTTGGTGAAGTTTCTTCATCGGAAAGAGCTAACCTCTCTGAACCAATTATCCATTTAAATTAAGACTTAGCAACCTGAGATGATTATCAGATTCTATCTCCCATCAGCCCTAGTGAGCAGAGTGAAATGTGAAGGCATTGCAGTCCACCAGGATCTGTTGCTCACTCTTACTTAAATGAAGAAAGCCAAAGAGGTCATTTCAAGTTAGGGAACTCTGGATACCTGTATATCAGGTCTACCATGTTCAGAACAGCTTGTTTGAGCCATGTGTAGGT
>NW_024803483.1:0-7920 GCF_019175285.1 Sceloporus undulatus | reverse complement strand
GGGCTTTGAAGGAGTTGAATAAAACATTTATGTAGGTTTGTCAGCTTTTCTGGGTTAAAAACAGGCAAAGTTATCACAATAAAGTTAAAGGCTGCTGTCATAATTTGCTTTGCTTTGCCTTTACATTTTACATACATTCATTTTCTTTGCCCCATCTGTGTCTGTTTGCCTCCCCCACACATCACACGGCCATGATTTACTATAGTTCCTTCCTAAACCATCCAACCATTAGATTGAGCACAAAAAGTAATGCCTGCTGGAATTTTGTAAATTTGGAATCATTTTCCTTTGCATTCTCATTTACATTCCTTGAGTGCCCCTAAATTTTATCCTTGACTTACCAATGAGGCAGAGCAAAATCCATCTTTTTGAACCCAAAACCTGCCTTCGACTTATACATGAGGTCAACTTATAGTTGAGTATATATTAAGCACGGTAAGTGCTTAATGAGACTTACTCTGATCCCCTTCCCCACAACCATTCCTTCTCCTTTTGTGTCCTGTCTTTTTAGATTGTAAGCCTGAGGGCAGGGAACCGTCTAACTAAAAGATTGTATGTACAGCGCTGTGTAAATTTACAGTGCTTTATAAATAAAGGTTAATAATAATAATACATTTATTTATGTATGCTGCTAGAAAAGCCTGAGTACTGATGTTCTAAGAAGTGCTGGACTAAGACCTAGGTCCAAGTCACCACTCAGCCATGATTCTTTCTCAGCCTGACCTACCTCACTGGATTACAATAATGATAAATTGGGGAGAGTAAAGGTGGAATATAAATGTAACCAACTATTATTAGTAGTAGTATTAGTATTAGTAGTATCCCACTATTTCCCCAGAACTGGGACCCAGAATGACTTCATAATAATAAAAGAACAATACAATTGAAAACATAGAAAAGAGGTTCTTTAAAAAAGAATTAAATTATTACAATGTTAAAATAGATAGCTATTAAAAGAATTAAATACATTTGAAAAGATAAAACCGTATAAAACATTTAAAAATTAAACAACATCCCAAGCTGGTCCTATATTTAAATGGCAGATATTCCACATTAACTAAACTCAGATCCATGAAGTTACATAAAACATACTGAAGTTATTTTTGTTTATAAGGAAAGTATGTTCAGTTTAGAGAGACATCCTGTTACAGGAGCAGCTGGGCATGGAAGGGGAAAGGGAGGAAGAGGGAGAAAGAGAGAGAAAGGCCCAAAACAGAAGAGAACCCACTAGGTGATTACACACACACACACACACACACACACGTGTGTATATGTGTGTGTGTGTGTGTTCGTGCATGTGTGTCATCCATATACATGGTGTTTTACAACAACATGCAACATTTTGGACAGAAGACACTATTTTTTGAACATGCCCCTTCTTCAGTTTTTGAATCTGTGCTTGTCCATTTTTATTGCTAGTTTCACGACTAATACAGAAAAATTCACCTTTTTAAAGCATCCTATTTTCATTTTGTTTTTCTTTCTAAAGCTTTTGGTGTATTTGTTATATGCCTTCAAGTCGTTCATAGGGGTTCTGCCTTCCTCTGAGGCTGAGAGAGTGAGGCTTGCCCAAGGTCACCTAGTGGGCTTTCAAAGCCAAGCAGGGATAACAACCTTGGTTTCCAGATTCAAATCTCACTGCTCAAACCACTATACCACACTGCCTCTGCTGGAAAGCTTTAGGGCCACTGTTACTTTCAACCTCCACCTGCTATATGAACCTAAAAAAAAACGAGACAATGGAGATCAGAAAGATGCAGACACGCAGGATCATAATATGGAAAAGAATCAAATTATTTTGATTGTCAATCTCTTAATCAGGCAGGAGGTGAGCATATATAATATCTTTACAACATACATACAACATAATTACATTGTGTGTGTGTGGATCGAGAAGACAGACAGACCGACAGACATTTCAGCCATGTAAGCCACTAGCTGACCTTGGGCAAGTCACACTCTCTCAGCTCCGGGAAAAGCAATGCAACTCTCTGACAAATTTGCCAAAGAAAACCCTATGTTATGAACACCATAAGTAAGAAATCACTTGAAAGTACACAACACCCAAACACATCAGCCTGCTTGGCAGAGAAGCTAGGTTCACAAACACACTGCAGAATAATCCAGTTTGAGACTCCGCTTTAACGCCCTGCTCAATGCTAGGGATTCTGGAACTGTAGTTCTGTGGCATTGAGCCTTCTCTGTCAGAGAGCTCTGGGGGCCACAATAAACTCCGGATCCCTGCACTGACTGGGCAGTTAACACAGTCTCAAACTGGTTATTTCTTTGCTTAGACATTGTAAAACTACAAAGCTCTGTGCCACACAAACAACCTTCCCAGAATGCACAGCATGCAGCCATGGAGATATTAAAGTGGGTCAAAAGGCTATTCTCCATGGGATTGAGCCACATTAACGATTAAGGGGGGAAATTTCTGTGAGATGCTTGGATTATCTCATCCTATCATTTTGATGGTTGTTATTTCAGCCAAGTCTGAATGGCTGCTTTTTGGAGGGTGGTTCATCCAAAAGGGAAAGTGAGGGCAAAACATCTCTTCTCTTCCAAAGTTATTGTGCAGAATGCTTGTGCCGGGGCTTGGATTGCGAGCCAGCAGCAACAGAAAGGCATGCAAAGTTGCAGGGTGAGAAAAGCCACAACAACAACACAAAACAGCCAAAGGAATGTCGCCAGAGAACAAGGGAGAATCCAATTCCCTGAACAACTCGCCTACTAAACAAGGGCATGACTGAGGTGTAGACCACTATTTATTCCACAGCTGGCTGGTTGGCCTTAGCTCTGGGGTCTGATTCAAATCCTCTCTTGCCATAGATCCACTGGATGAGATTGGAGAGAGAGTGGCCAAACACCCTCCTTTCCCAGGACAGTCCCTACTTTCAGCCATGTCCCCCATTTCAATGACTAAAGCTAACTGGTGTTTTGCTCTTATTTTGTCATGTCCACATTTTTTCTTGGATGTCGCCATCTGAGCATGATTAGAATTGCAGCTTACTTTTATTTTATGATGGTTTAGTTATATTGCTCATCTTTCCTTTTTTTGAAGCCCCATTCTAGCATGGCTAAGAACTATGAATTTATATTTCTTGAGTATTTTACCTGTTTTTGGTTGCCCTCCTTTGCTGAAGTCTCCATTCTGGATGATAAGAAGCATGAATTTTATTTCGTTATGTGCTCATGTCTCATTTTGAGATGATTAAGAACATGAAATTTTTTCTATAGTATTGCTAGGGTTATTTGCCTTGCCCCCATTTTCCATGTTTTTATTTTCTGAGCATGTTAGCATGAATTTATTTCTCTAAGTGTTCCAGCTTTATTTGTGCGTCCTCCATTTTCCTGAACGTCTCATTTTGCATGGCTTAGCGGACGAATATAAATTTCTGAGTTTCTTCGCTTTTTTTGTCGTTCTCATTTTCCTCGACGTCTCCTCATTCCTGGCATGACTAAATAAAGCAGAAATTTATATTCCTAGGAGTGTTTGTCGCTTTTACTTGCTGGTTTCCACTTTTTCTTGCATGTCCTCCTTTTGCGTGCCTTTGGGTGAGGACCTCTGGTCACCTTGGCTTGGGGGCAAGTCACACTCTCTCAGCCTCTGGCAAACCCAACTGAATAAATCTACCAGACAACAGATTTAGGTGGCCACAGATCAGGCGGCATAACAACCTGTAATTGAATGAGTCTGACTTTTAACTAGGTATTACCTCAATATTGTTATTGTTTCCTTGGGGGGGCAAAGTCCCACTTTCTCAGCCTCAGAGGAAAGCCAACAACCCAAAGTCACACAAAGACACGTCACACAGGTCCTACGTGAACTTGATTTGGATTTTACTTCCACAACGCTTGATGTGTAGCTGATGATGATGAGGGTATTATTAGTGTGACTTTTATACTAGTTCCACAAGTAGCTTTTAAGATCTGGGGTGGAGGAGGGAAAGAAGAAAGAAATAAGGAGGACGGAGAAAGGGGTTTTTACTTGCGCGATTGTGGTTGCTGAGGAGGAAACCTCTCCCTCCGAAGTCCTGGTTTCATTGAAAACGGTTTTGTTTACTCTTCTCATCAGAGAAAAAGGCCATAATATCCTCAGTGGCGGGTCAGTGACCCCGCCGGACCGCCCCATTTTGTTTCACTTCCAGTTTCTCTCTCTTTGTTGATTCCCACACTGCGAGAGCTACCCCAGTTTGTCCACCGCTTTAACTCTTTATCTGGTCACGGACTTATGGAATTCTGGGGAGTTGGAGTCGGTTGGGGGCCCAGAGCGGAGCTCTACTCCGCTATGGGCCCCACAACAAAATTCCAATACTCCCAGAATTCCATCGCAAGGAGCCCAACACAAAGAATTAAGCTATGCCACCACCGCGGTTATCTCTCCAGTTTGGATCGAGCCCTCGAGACCACAACAACACAACAACCCCCACACTCACACAAACGTGAATTCCTTCCCTCATGGTTCTATTTACATCACTGTTGCACCGAACACCAGTTTACAAGATTCTATTATTTTTGAATTCTATTATTGTATTGTTATTATTCTTATTACTGAAACTAAAGTTGGCAGCATAGAGATTCCTAAATCTACCTCAGATGTATTTTAGTCTCAAAGGTGCTAACAATATTTTATTTTTGCATTCTATTATTCTTATTATTATTATTTATTAAACCGAGAGCTTGGCGCGAGTTTCCTAGACTATAGTTGTTAGTCTAACTTCCTGGAGATGCATTTTAGTTCCAAAGGTGCTTTTGCTTACAAGATTTCTGTATCTTTGAATTCTATTTCTTCTTATTATTAGTATTTATTCTTATTATTAACTGAAAGAAAGATAGTGGCAGCCGAGCTTTCCTTCGACTAAGTCTACAGCCTCAGATGATTTCAAAGGTTGCTATGCTACAAGATCTATGTATCTCTGACTTCCATTATTATTAACTGAAAGGAAAAGGAAGTTGGCCGCAATGAAGCATGAGCATTAGACTAAAGTCTGCTCCTCAGATGTGTTATTATGTTTGTTGTGTTGTTGGTGCTTTAAGGTAACTCATTTCCAATTAACCCCGTTGCCTTTTGAGGCAACATATTCATGGGGGGGTTTTCATGGCCAGATTTCTCTCTAGGGTGCTTCCCTCCGGCCATCTTGAGGCTGAGAGGCGTATCACCTCCCCCAATGGGTATCCATGGCCACGCAGAGATTCAAACCCTGGACCCAGAGGTCAACCCGTCCCACCCGGTTCTCATTTCTTTTCCCTTTTATTGTTTATTTTATTATTAGTTGTTATTTTTCTGATGACACTCTTTTGTATAACAGGTCTTGTGGTTTGCAAAGTGCCATTTGTGTTCTAGAGCTTGCGCAGACAAAGACTTGAAAAATAGTACTTACCAGCAATAAAATCTTGACATAGGCTGCCTCTACACTGGCAGAAATAATCCAGTTTGAACACCACTTTAATCGACCATGGCTATATCCATGTGTACTTCTGGAACGGTATTTTTTTTGGGGCATCAGAGCTTCTCTGCCAGGAAGGCTGGCTAAATGTCTCACACGATACAGTTCCAGAATTCCATAACAGGAACCGTGGCCAGTCAAAGCAGTGTCAAAACCAGCTTATTTCTGCAGTGTGGATGCAGGTCCTGAAATTACATTTAAAACTGTTAATTTCGTTTGTCCATTCCATTAAGTCAAAACCCTTTCCGCATTATTGGCCCTGTTTCCTCAAACAGCCATTGCCCAACACTTTTGCTGTTCTTTTCCTCTTTGAGAAACGATTGTGCCTGAGCCCGGGTTTGCAAAGTCCTGTCTGCTGCTGCTCCTATAAAAAAAGAAACTTTAGAAGGATCTCCTATTTTCAGCGGCGGACAGGCTGCCAAGTAATGCATTTCTGAACAGCAAACATTGTGTTAATGGTGCTTAGTCTTCGTGCTCGAAAGGAAGACATTTTGGACTTCCTCCTTGACAGAAGGTTGAATGTAAGACATGTTGGAAAAGGGCGAGGGTGTTTGGTCATCCGCCCCCTCTGCTGCATTGACTGGGATGCATTCTGGAGGCCTAGACGCGTTAGTGACGGACACCAGTGCCTAATAACACAAACTTCTGGTTTTTGTGCTGGCCCATTTGTCGGGGAGGATGCTTTGACGAGAGTTCTGCATGGCAGGGGGTTGGGATCTGGATGGCCCTTGCGGTTCTCTTCCAACTCTGATTCTATTCATTCTAGTGTGCCTTCAAGTCGTTTCTGACTCAGGGCCAACTCTTTTATACTGAGTTTTTCTTACCCGGTTCGGGGGGTTGGGGGATTGTCATGGCCATCTCTGAAGCTGAGAGAGTATGACTTGCCCCAGGTTTTCCCATGGCCAAAACCAGGATTCGAACCCGGTCTCCGAGTCATTAGTCCCATTTTGCTAACCACTATACCCTGTGACGTTGAAGGCTTTCATGTTAATATTCCTGTTTTCAGGAAACAGTGAGTGCAAAGTTTTTTAGGATCAAAAACCTTTAGCAATAAACCCTAGACATCCTAGTTCTCACCCTTGTCCTTGCATCTTTTTAGATTACCTAACACACTCGTTTACCTTCAAAAAATTTCCTTTATCTGCTCCTCCTCACTTCTACTTTCAATGTCTCTTTCTCTGGATCACCCCAACGTATTTCTCTGGATCCCCACAAAGTCCTTCTCATATGCAAATGTCATCAGGACACACACTACAGGTGTGTCATCGGGTCATCGGCCACAAATAACCCCGCGGAGACCACATATTTCCACTCTATCGTCTACCCCGTGGTTCTCCTACGATGGTGGTCGGGGCACTCTGGTGATTTGGAGGCCCTGATCCCTTCCTCCCAAATTTATTCTGTCCTCGTAGTTTGTATACATGGACCAGAATTCAAATTTGGAGCGAAGGTATCAGGTCCTCAGTTCATTGCCCTCTTTGAGCAATGCTCACACAACACCAAACACTGGGGTCCCCCCCCATAGTATGAGAAGCACTGGGGAGAAACTAAAATTTTAAACTTGCAACAACCCGCATTTTTGGGTTTGTTTTCATGACAACGTTACAGGGTGAATCCACAGAAAGTTTGAAAAAACCAAATTTCGAAGGTATTTTCAGACGATATTGCCCGATATTTACTTCACTAAATTGATGCTTGGAGCATCTTTCTGATTTATGTAACATAGTACCTATCTTAGTATATTAATATATATTCTATACATTTACAGTCGCCCCCTTAACTCGCGGATCTGGAATTAGTGACCTTGAAATCACAAAGGTGTTGTGACTTCCGTTTATTCCAATGGGACATGCTCCTGTGGTGTGGCCCTGCAGCGCTTGAGGGCACGAACCCCATCGCGGCCTATGGTGCTTTTCTTATATATGCACGGAGCTCCGTTTTTGCATGGGGGGGTGGGTCTGGAATGGATTCCCCACGAAAAACATAGAGCCAACTGTATATACATTTATTTATACAATTAACTACATAAATGTGGGATTGATGAAAATGCACACACGTAAACAAAAAACACCTTTTTATTCTATACTTAATGGGGGGATGTAGATGTAAAGGTGGTCACAAGTGTAAAAAGTTTGAGACCCACTGCTCTACCCCATTGCCTCCTCCCAGTCCTACAAACTTACTCTGGCAGCATTTGTTTTGTTTTTCCCTGTCTCTTTTTTCTGGCTGCCTGGAAAATGGATGAACTCCAGCTTATTTCCTTTCTCTTCCAAAATGCTGTGGGCCCAACTGGCATTCAGAGGCATTTTGGCGCAGTGGGAAGAAGGAGAACAGGATGGCTGGAGGCCACAGCTCTGCTAATGTTCAGTTACACAAGGTAAACCTAAATATTTTTAAATCTTTACTCTTTACTCCAACATAAATCTTTACTCTTTACTCCAACTTGTGATTTCCAGTTTGTATTGTTAATTGT
>NW_024803482.1:0-7922 GCF_019175285.1 Sceloporus undulatus | reverse complement strand
TGCTATACAATTCTGGAAACTGTAGTTTGTTGTGGCACAGGGGCTTAACAAGAAGTATGATATCAGTGGCCAGTTCCGCTGGGACTTTGTCTCCTGTGGGTTTAGCTGCAATATTCCCCAGAAGCATTCATTGTTATGAGTTCACTGTCGCTGTTATATGCCTTCAAGATGACTTTGACTCACAGTGACATTATCATAGAGTATTCATGACAAGATGTATTCCAAGGAGGTACTCCACTGACTTTCTCTAAGGTCCTAAGAGTATGACTTGCCCAATGGCTAATGGGCTTCTATGGCTCAGTGGGAATTCAAATCCTGGTCTTCCAGAGTCCTAGTTCACACCACTGCACCACATTGCCATTTGTTATGAATGACTTCTATTTTAATCCAAAGTAGGGTGTGGGGATTGGTCTAGTCAGCAGGACTTATTTGCTTTACAAAAACCCTGCTCCTCATAGAATCATAGAGTTGGAAGAGACCACTAGGGCCATCCAGTCCAACCCCCTGCCATGCAGGAAATCCAAATCAAAGCATCCCTGACAGATGGCCATCCAGCCTCTGTTTAAAGACCTCCAAGGAAGGAGACTCTATCACCCTCCGAGGGAGTGCATTCCATTGTCGAACAGCCCTAACTGTCAGGAAGTCTTCCTAATGTTTGAGGTGGAATCTCTTTTCCTGGAGCTTGCATCCATTGTTCCGGGTCCTGTTCTCTGGAGCAGCAGAAAACAAGCTTGCTCCCTCCTCAATATGACATCCCTTCAAATATTTAAACAGGGCCATCATATCACCTCTTAACCTTCTTTTCTCCAGGCTAAACATCCCCAGCTCCCTAAGTGCTGGATTCTGAGCAGATTCAGTCATCTGCATCAAGCAATTCTGTGCAAGAACGCAAAGAAATGGATGAGGAGGGGGCAGAAAATGTAGGGATGGACCCTGTGGACAATGTGACCTACAACCGTTCTCTGCTCCCTTGGCTTCTTCTTGGGGTTTGCTTTTCAGAGCCACCTTCTCTGGCTCCTGCAAATATGTTTTGGGAATCCCTCAGAGAGAGAAGATGTCCAGAAATGGGTGTTTTCTTGGGGTGCAGGGTTCCACGCAATGGGTCAACCCCCTTCGATGGGGGCAGTGTCCCTGGTACCAGCCCAGCTGAGGTGTCCCTTGAAGGCCCTTGTTGGTGGGCTGTTATTCCAGGGCTGGGCCTCCAGTTTAAGAAAAATGCCAGCCAGCCAGGGCAGTGGCTGAGGATTCTGGGAGGAGGTTGAAAGAAGGCAAGATTGGGAACGAACCTTTCTCCCCCCTCCCCACTCAATACAATTCAGCCACCAACATTCCCAGTCAGCCTGCTTCGCCTTTGCCTGGTGTAGCCATCGGGTGTCCTGCTGGACCAGCAAATGCCACTTCCCAGAGACAGCTTAGTCTTGGATGTTGCCCAACCTCTGCCTGGCACCTATGCCAAGGGATCACCTGACCCAGCAGCCCTGCAGAGAGACAGGTTGTCTGCTCTGGAGGATGATGGGTTGAGAAAGCACCCTCCCTCCTGGCACCCCGAGGCGGCAGACAGAGTGGCCCTTGGGTGCCCAAGGAGGGTCCAGGGAGGGACACCTGGCTCTCCAGCAACATATTAAGGCCCTCCTTTGGTTCTGAGCGCATTGTCAACTTGGTCCAGCTGCCAGGATGGAGGTCAGCCTTGAAGAAATGATTGCAGAGCCCTTTGAGTGAGTCTCTTCTTTCTGCTCAGCATCTGCCCCTCTTCCAAGAACAAATCTGCTGGGGGTGGGTTTGGGGGTGGATGGTGGCAGGAGGGCATTGACCCACCCAAGGAAGGATTGATTCCCTCTTCCATAACATTGGCCTTCATGCCCTCCATTTCTAGGGCCTTAAAAGGGGATTGAGACTAAATGAGGATCACAGCTGAGGTGGAACGTGGAAGGGACCCCAGAGAGGCTGGCAGAGGAAAGTGAGGAAGGAGAGGAGAAGAAAAGGGGGAGAAGGGTCCCAGGGGGAGGGATGTCTGCAATGGGAGACACTGAGGGGCTGGAGGTACAGAATCCTTGCCTTGCCCTCCTTTTACTCCAGCCCCCTGCCCTCTTCTCCTATGGGCCTGCGGTCCTTGGCCTTTGGACGTAGAGCCCCCCCTCCAGTCCTCCCTGCAGCCTCTGGACCAGTTACCTCTTCCTCCAGAACTGGGGAGCCTTGGCCTGAGCAGACCCCCATTTGGGGGAGGGAAAGGGTCTCTGTCCATTAACCTGCCTGAGGTCTGCAAGAGAAGGCCTTCTTTGGGAAGAGAGGAATGCACTAGGAGGGCATAGGAGAGAGCAGGGCCTCCTCTGCCTTGGCACCCTCCTTGGGCAACTTTCTTCCCAGGACAGGCCCCTGTGCCACCCCACTAGTCACTTCTCTCCAGGATGAAGACGAGCCATGGCTGAGCCCCTGGAGACCCCTGGCCGGAATAGAGCACCCACTTGGGGGAGGGAACCCCTCTTTCACCCTCCACTCTCTCCTTTTTCCTTTCTGTCTTCTAGGGGGATGACGGGGATGCTGCCCACCCCAGAAATACCCTTCGTGATCCTGGTCCCGCTTGCAATGGGTGTTCCTCCATTCATTAGAGACAGCCTATACCTCAATGTGAGTCCCCCCACTCCCCCCTCAAGCCTCCCTAGGCCTTTGTCAGCGCTCTGGGGCTGGAAGGATCCGGACCCCCTTGATCCCCCTCCCCCAATCTCATGCTGCCCCTCTTTTCTCCTTCTTTCACAGGCTCAGCTGGAGCTGCACTCGGGCTGTGGGAGAGCCCAGTGTCTTGCTCAAAGGGAATGGGACTCTGGAATTTAGGTTGTGAAGCGTCCCTCCAGCCCTCCCCCTTTCCCAGCCCTCAGGGCCTCTCCTTCCTTGGAGGTCTTTAAACAGAGGCTGGATGGCCCTCTGTCAGGGATGCTTTGATTTGGATTTCCTGCATGGCAGAATGGAGTTGGACTGAATGGCCCTAGTGGTCTCTTCCAACTCTACGATTCGATGATTCTATGGTGTTTATCAGACGAGCTCTTAAAGAGGTACTATTCCAGTGTGACTCCTCTAGCTGCCTCCTGTTGCATGCTGGGACTGGCAGTTTTAAGGAGGGGTATTTAGAATTCTCAGGCAGAGAAGTTCAGCTCCTTAAAACTGCCAATCCCAGCATGCAACAGGAGGCTGCTAGAGGAGTCACACTGGAATAGTACCTCTTTAAGAGCATAGTGTGATAAACATCTATGATTCCCCAGAGACCCCCCCCCCCCAGGTTCCAGCTTTTGTGGCTGGCAGCATCTGGAGCCCTGTCCCCTTCTCATGCTCTCTCTTCTCTTCTCCGTAGGTTCCCAACTAAACTAGAATGAGCAGCGCTGGGGGGTTTGGGGGTCCCTCCCCTTCCCAGCTCCAGCAACCTCTGTGCCCATCATCCCCTCCTCCCTTGAGCCAGGAAGCCAAGAAGAAGGACCAGGCTGACTCTCTGGCTCTTTTCCCTGCAAAGAGAATAAAAGCTGCTGGCTCTGAAGGCACCATGGGCTCTGGAGTCTCTTTGGGGGCTGGGGGCAAGGGAGGGCCATGGGGTGGGATGGGGCTCATTGGGGCTCTCTAGGCCCAGCTCTTGCCAAGAAGATGCTGCTGGGAACTGCAGTGCAGCCAGACTTTTTCTGGAAACCTTAGCAGAGAGCAAAGGATCATAGGAAAATCATTTGCAGCATCTGAAACCAAACAATAAGGAGAGTCAGCTCTTCCAGAGCAGTTTCTGGCTCACCTTTTGGGCAAAGAGATCTCGCAGCACCTTTGAGACTCACTGAAAGAAAGAAATTGGCAGCATGAGCTTTTGTAGACTTCAGTCTATTTCCTCAGATGCATTTGGTGGATGTCGCGGCAGAGAGACGCAGAGACAGGAATGGGGGTGCAAAGCTTCTTCTGCTGGCCAGGTCTTGGCCAGCTCCTTTTATTGACATCAGGGTTACATTAGGTTTTACATTATCTTATTGTACATCAGAAGGCAATTTGCGGGATCAGGAACCAATGTGTACTTAGGAGATTTCTAATTAGCAAAGGGGAGCAGGGTGTGTACACTGTCTCAGCCGAATCAACATGGGCTTATCCAATTATGGATAAAGCATTGTCAACCAGAAGGTGAGTCATGATCTCGTGGTTTGCCAGCGAGGCCATCACATCCTATTCTAGGTAGACATTGCTATCCTGGGAGGGGGTGCACCCCCTGGGCTTTCCAGGGGATGCCACAGGTGGAGTGGAAGCCAGGGGCAGACATATATGTGCTATTTATTGGTTTGTGAGGATGTCAATTCAAATTACAAATCCTTTGTGTGTGAAAATGAAGTTGCAGGTCCAGTTTCAACGATGCTCATTTATGCACAAAGGCATAGGAAACTGTTCTTTGGGCAAAGGCTGATCTGCTGAGCTGACCAAGAAGCAAAAGTCTTCTTGGCTATCAATACATACAATTGTAATCAGAACTATATTTGGAGAAAGCCTGCTATAAAGGATTGCTGGGAATCGAAATCCATCAAAAGTGTGTGTTTTTATTGCCCCCTGGTGTGATATTTGAACATTAGGCGAGAGGGCATGCCCAAGTCCTTTGCTGCATCCAAAACCTCTGATAAGCAAAGGCAGGTTCTCAGTCAGTTGTTGAGGAGAGAGATACTGAAACCATTGGGAAGCAAGAGAGGCTGCTGGGAATTGCAATCCAACCTCAGGCCTTCCCTTCCCTCCTTGTGGTTCCTGCGGATTGACTTGCAAGGCATTGCTCCCTGAAGCCTGTAATGAAAAGCTTGGCTTTCCTGAGTGAGAGAAACCATCCTTGGTCCAGAGGAGGAGCTTCTCTTCCTCCTGCGCGGGCCCAAGGCTGAGCACTTGAGCAGCATGGAGAGGACTTTACCAGCAAGGTACTTCCTCTTCTTTTTTCGCCCCCTTTCTCTTGTTCTTTCTTTTCCTCCTCCTCCTCTGTTTTTCCCCTCTTTCTCTTGTTCTTTCTCCTCCTCCTCCTTTTTCTTCTCTTCCTCTTTCACCCCCTCCTCCTCTTTTTATCTTTTTCCCTATTCTTCTTCTTTCTCATCCTTTTTCTCCTTCCTTTCTTTTTTCTCCTCCTCCCCCCTTCTGCCTCTGCTGCTGCTGCTGTTGTTGTGTGTGCCCAACTCCCTCCTTGGCCAGGCCTGCATTTCCCAACAAGAGGGAAGCCAGGACTGGTGGGGGCCATGTGGGGGGGGCTGAGGTGGAGGCACTGGGCAAAAGGGAGCCCAGGAGGGAGGAAGGGACGGGAGTGGCTCCATCAAGCTGCATCCACACTGGAGAAATAACCCAGTTTGCCTGGCAATGATTTAACTCTTTTCTGACTCAAGGCTGTGGAATTCTGGGAGCTGGAGTGTATTGTGAAGACCAGAACTCAAGGCCTTCATCACTTTTAACAATGATAGTGATGATGATGACAGATGGTGATATTGATATCAACCAGCTTCTGAGGCATGCGCTCACTGTTTCTTAAGCCGAGATAGTGTGACTTTCCAAAGTGCCTTTTCTGTGTGTTTTTGGTGCTTTGAATGCTAACAAGTCTCCCTTGTTTTGACAATGATAGTGATGATGGTGAGGGTGATATTGATATCAGCAAACCTCTGAGGCATGGCCAATGTAATTTGCTCTGATTTTTACGAACTCATGCGCAGTGAAGAAACACCAAAGTCCCTTGACCAAGTACACACTTCTGAGAAGTATAGTTGATGCAAGAAACCTGAAACGGCAAATCCACTTCTTGTGAAACCACCTTGACATCGTGTTCAATATGCATAGCCATGTTAAACCATGCTAAGTGTTAAACCCAAGGGGTTTGGTTATGGAATAAGCCTCTGAAATATGCAAGAGGCCATGTTAAATAAAGCCATGTTCAATGCCCAAATGTGTGTCATGTGTGTTTTGGAATGAAGGGGGGGGGTGGTTTGGGCAGAAAGGAAGTACATTTCTGCCATCTGTCTAAGATGGTCCTCCTCCTGGAAGTCCCTGCAAGGCTAGCAAGGAAGGGCCTGAAGGCCAAGGTCCCTAGAAGGAAGCCACCCTCTTGGGCCCTTGGGCTTTAGGGGTCTCCACTGTCACTCTAAGGTAGTTTGCCCTCCCCTTTCTAAGTCCCTGCAAGCCATGCAATGGGGGGAATGGGGTGCAAGGTCCCTGGAAGGGGAGCAAACCTTCTGGAGGGGGGAAGGCCTCCCTTTTGCCCCCTCCAACCCCTCTCTTAAAAAAGGAGGAGGCAGAGGAAGATAAGAAGGGAGAGGCTCACCAGGGTTGTCCACTGACGATCAAGACTGTAAACCTGCTGGCCACCATCCTGGCAGATGCACAGAGTTGGCAATGCCTTTGGAGAGATCCCCAGGAGGGCCTTCTTATGGGGCTGGAGAGCCAGGCCTCCCTCTCAGGCCACCTCTTGGCACCAAAGGGCTAGCCTCCAAATCTGCCCCAGGGCACCTGCAGGGAAGCAGAGTCCCATCCAGGGAGGAGCAAAGCCATCCTCCTTGATCACCCAGCAGACTGGCTCCCCTTTCCAAGGATGCTGGGCATGGACATATCTCTCCAGGAGCCAAGGCCAAACTGTCCCTTGGAAGTGGGATTAAATGGTGCAGCAACACATCCATTGAAAGCATGGGGCAAAGGCTGGAACCAGACTGGCTGAGGAGGGATGATGGTTGAGGAAAACCGGGAGGGGGGGAACAGGTTCATTCCCATCTTGGACTTCAACTCCCAGGATCCTTGGCCATTGCTCTGGCTGGCTGGGGCTTTTAGAAATTGGAGAGCCAGCCCTCCAACAAGGACCTTCAATGGACACCAACCAGGCCTGGTACCCATGACGCCACCCCAAATGAAGGGATCCCAGTGGTCAACCCCCTGCATGACCCTCTGCATCCCAGGTCTGGACAGCCTCTCTGTCTCAAGCTGGACAGAGAAGAAGGCTGACTGAAAGAGCACCCTCCCATTTGAAAGGGAGGCTGGAGGAGATGACTGCCAGAAAGACAAACAAATGGCTCCAAGAGCAAATCTAGTCTCAATGTTCCCAAGACAGGAAGACACACAAATTGTAGTCATTGTCCTTTAATGGAGCAGATAGTGATGCTCAGTTGATGGAAGGCAGGAGGAAAAAAGAAGGGTCACCATACAGATCGCTCAGTCCTCCCAAGGCAGGTGGTCTTCCTGGAGGGCGAAGGCCAAAGGGGGACTGGCCAGGCCTTTCGGACCATCTGGAGAAGCCAGAATGGCTGGAGGGACCTCATTGGCCTTTCTCTTCCCTCCTCACCAGAAGGACCCCTGCCTGGACTTAATAGCTCCGCTCTCCCTTTTCCACAGGGACTATTCCATGCCAGTCAAAGGGAAGGGACTCTCCCATCATTGATCTTTGAAAGGCTTGATGGGGTGGAAATGCTTTGGGAAACTCCAACAGCCAAAGAATTCAGAATAGATTAATATAGAACCCTCAGCCCTCCCAGAAATGGACCTCTGCCTCACTTCTCCTCAGTGAGGGGTCATGCCCACCCCATGTGCCTCAGCTTCCCTCTGCTTGCTACATTCAGATGGATCTCCTCCCTTCTCTCTCTTGTTTTGGGATCCAGACACCAACAAAGGGGTCCATCCCTAGGGTCCTGCGTCATGCCTTTTCTAATGGAGAACTCTCATGAATCACCATCCGAGAAAGATTCACAGCAGCTTGGAGAGAGAACCAAATGTCCCAAATAGTGATTGGAGAAACCCATGTTTTTTTTCTCGGTCAGAGAAACTTTGAGGAGAATTTTTTTAAAAAATATTCTTCCCACAAATCTCCCTTTCAAATGGTGATTTCTTCTCTCCTTTTCAGCAGCCAGCGAAATATTTTTCACAGATTTCTCTCTGAATGACAATAAAAGACAAGGAGAATAATTACGCTA
>NW_024803481.1:0-7923 GCF_019175285.1 Sceloporus undulatus | reverse complement strand
TCCTTTTGCACTGACAAATAAAACCCAAATCTCAGATGAGCTGATTTTCTTCCTTCACACCATCATCATCAAACCTTTATTACAGTCAACAGACCTCCAGGCAAAAAAAGATAAAACATAAAAACTTAAAAACAGATCAAAACAGTTGCAACCAGTTTGACATAGCAATGACATATTGAGCATAATTATGCAAAGTCTGTACAATTAAAAATAATCATAGAATCATAGAATCATCGAATCATAGAGTTGGAAGAGACCGCAAGGGCCATCCAGTCCAACCCCCTGCCATGCAGGAAATCCAAATCAAAGCTTCCCCAACAGATGGCTACCCAGCTTCTGTTTAAAGACCTCCAAAGAAGGAGACTCCACTTCACTCCGAGGAAGGAGTGTGTTCCACTGTTGAACAGCCCTTACTGTCAGGAAGTTCCTTCTAATATTGGGGTGGAATATCTTTTCCTGTAACTTGCATCCATTGTTCCAGGTCCTAGTCTCTGGAGCAGCAGAAAACAAGCTTGCTCCCTCCTCAACATGACATCCCTTCAAATAATTAAACAGGGATATTATATCGCCTTTTAATCTTCTTTTCTCCAGGCTAAACATCCCCAGCTCCCTGAGTCTTTCCTCATAGGACATGGTTTCCAGACCCTTCACCATTTTAGTCACCCTCCTTTGGACACGCTCCAGTTTCTCAACATCGTTTTTAAATTGTGGAGGACAGAACTGGACACAATATTCCAGAGGGGGCTTGACCAAAGCAGAATAGAGTGGCACTATTACTTCCCTTGATCTAGAGACTATATTGGAGCTGTTATTGAGTTCATTGCAAAGAATGAGAAGATGCTTTCTGAGTTTGTTCTTGGTCCAAAGGATTCAGGAAGGTTTCTATGGGGGCTGATGGAGTGGAGAAGGAAGGTGGTATGCAGCTGTGGCTGCAAATCAGCCACGTATCAATAGGAAGAAGAGCTTTTGATAACCTATATTACTAGACATATACTTAAAAAAGAAGTAATAACTGCTATGTATCATACTTAAATTTTCAGAGACAGTGGTGGAGGACATGGATAACTTGCAACCCAGGGATAATGCCAACAATGTATCAGAAGCTCGGGATAATGGACCAGAGAGAATTGCGGTGATAACTCCCCCTGTACAGGAAGAAAGTAATGCAGATGGCAGGGCCAGAAGAGGAGAACGCATTGCTAACACAATCATAAACCATGACAGACAGGAATGGAGACTCTACAGACATCAGAACAAGACAATCTACAATAGACAAATGAGGCAGTGGCAGCAAGATACAAACCTTCTTAACCAATGGATGCAGGTTTACAATGAAGATTCAAGAGCTTTCAGAGAGGAAAGTAGGGATATCAGTGTTTCCTGTAAAGCGATGGCAAACTATGCAGCAGATATGGTGGAGGCCCAGAGGGCAGAAACATCCTTGCGTGAAAGGCAAGTGGAAGTAGAAGAATCTGTGGCTGCCTTGAAGATTGAGTACTTAAAAGCAAAAATAATTAAGCTTAACGAAAGCACTTTGAGTAAGGAATGTAATTTAGGATTTCCTCATCCAGTTAAAAAGAAAATAGATGCACCCAAAGGAAATCCTTTCCCTGAAACTGTATCTACTTCTATAATCGGTTTGTCACATGAAGTAATAGGTGAAGATAGCGGTAGTATGGATGAGATAGTAAATGCTTCTCAAAGTACACTATCTGTGTTTGAGTCAGAACATCCTCAGCGAAGCAGTGTGATGAATAGAAGGAAGAGGGTGATTAAAAAAAAACAGATCTACAGATCTACAGATCCTCCCTAAAGCAGCAAATGTGTCAAAGAATTCTCCATGTTTGCTAAGTGTTCTGTGTTTATAATTTACATGGGAATTTCTGGTTTGACAATTACATAGAAATACCCGATTTATTAATGTTTATCATTCTTCCAATGTTAGTAGTTACATGTTTTTCAGTAATGTTACTGAAATATGCTAGCATGTTGTATCCAGCAACTACACAATATGCAGTACCTGAATAAATTAATAAGAAAAATTATTTTTTCTTTACGTAACATAGCTAGAAGATAATTCCAAGAGGACTCAACCCATACCAAATAATTACCCATTTTTCAAATGTTTGCTTAGTGAGTGTAACAGCTCTGGTTCTTCATTTAAAAAATGAAGGGCTTGTGTTCTATCTCTTGAGGTAATAATAAATGGTGAAGTCTCATAATTTTGTAATAATATAAAGAAATTGTTAATGTAAGGAGTATTTTCTCCATGAGTTCTCAATTGCTTGTCATTGCAAGAATTATTTTTGGCTAAAGTCATTACCAGTCAAACAGAAACAAAAATTTTAAGTATCGCACCTACAGTAATATCTTACACCAAGTATTGTAAATTGTAAGCCTATGTTTTATAATAGCTTTAGAAAAAAGCCTGATACTTGAATTTCAGTGGAAAACATATTTTATAGGTAGAAAAACCAAAGTGTTCAAGAGAATATAAACAAGATAGAAAGTGTTGTGTTTGATGATAGCATTGGCAAATTGATAGTAAACAGATCGTATGAAGGGATAAGATACTAATTGTAAATTGCTATTGTTATCGATTACGTTATAGTTAACTGGATTGCCTTTCTATGAACTGTTATGTCTGGATGTATATGTGGTTGGCCAAACTAAGACTTTGATGGTTTGAATAATTTGTTAAGAAGGAATAAAATTTAAAAACAAAACAATTGAGTTCAACCACCTTATAACTGTCTGTGTTCCTGCAGCAGCATGTCATGTAATGCTAATGTTAGTGGTCTGAGTATGGGTAATGTTCAGTAAATGTCCGCATATATGTAACGGTAACCCTTTAATAAACCATTTAAAATTGATATAATTTTTATTCCTTTCTTCTTTCATTTCTAGAAATATTTTATTCGATTTGTTAGTTTGTTTTGGGAAAATACCAAACGTATTAGTAATATTTTTTCCTTTTTTTCCCTGTAAAGATAAAATGCTGGAGTGAAAGGTAGGCACATATCTTCCTGGTCAACTTTTATGTACAAAAACACTATACAAAATAAAACTTTAAAGTGTTTATTGTTATCTTAATCTAAAGACAGCAACAAGTAATTTATCATTGTCATAACTGGATGTCAATAGTTACAAGCACATGAATCTTTAAAGAAGCTGTACAAATGTATTAGCAACAATAGTATGAGATATACATTGTTATTTTCATTGAATTTTAGAGGAAAGTTCAAAGTTATGGCCACTCCTTTCACATAACAAGGTATCAACATTTTTTTCAGAGAATATATGTTACTGCCTATAAATGTATAACTAGATTCAAAATGGGACAACTATTTAATTATGTTGACCCAGAGGTTACAGAACAAACAGTACTATACCAATTTATAGCAAAATATCAAAAAAAAAATTATATAAATTGAAAAAGTCACATATGCCTTAAAATATCTGATAACATTGTGGTGTTATCCGGCATTCTCTTTCCCACCTTTATTAAAGAGTATATCTCCAAACAAATTGTATTGTAATATATTAATACTTTATAATATGTTTTTCTAATAAATGCTTATACCAGAATTCAACAGCATAGATCTAGGCCATTAGAGCAGTATCAAACATTAATATAGCAGTACTGAGTTTTAGACTTTGCACGTTGTAATAATGAAACCCATGACATCATGACCTTTAAATTAAGCACCCCTTTTCATACATTGGCAACAAGATGTCATGGACTATCACTTTCCTCTTGAAAATATATATACATGTCATATATTCTAACAAACAGTTGCCCAGGATATAACGTTTATAAACAACAAACACTTCAACCCTATGACCTGTATGGCTATGTAGCCATTAGTTACTGTTATCATAAAATTTGGTATGTCATTTTACTATTGTTTAATTTCTACTTTAACCTGAAAATGGTTTTTTTTAAAAATACTACAACCCTGTGAATGGGGGGAAAACAACGACTGTCATTATAAAAGAAATAATGAACATAGGATAATCGGCCCAATGACATGCTTTTTTTGAATTTCAAGTATGTTACCATAAATCGTTTGACAATAGTCCCAAACTGAAGACATAACAACTTCCAAATCTTCTGGATGACTTTGAAAAAAGAATAATAGGGAAATCCGCTTTTTTAAGTGTTTACTGCACTACAGCACAGTAAAATTTCAATTTTTATCGTGGGCAGTCCGTAATCTTAAATGTTCTGGTAACGGGTGATGGTGTTATAAATTGCAAAAAAGGAAAATATACATAACTATGAATAAACTAATAACAATAAATACATTACAGAAAGCATCTATCTTGTTTAGACTTAAAGTAAAACATTAAAGGGATCATGTAGACAGCACAAGTATTAATTAAATATAAATAAAATTAGACATTTAATACTCCATAATAGTAGATTGAAGCAAATATAGAAAAACAACTCTGTCCCGTTCTCGCTCAGTTGTGGAGAGATCTTTTGGAAGACTGAAAAGGAGGTGGGGGTGTCTTTCTGGTCGACTAACGGTTGGGGAAAAGCACTTTGCAACAGTTGCGAGTACATGTGCTGTGCTTTATAACATATGTGAGACCAGGGGGGCCTGTTTGCAAGAAATCAATGAAGATTTCAGAGGTCACATTGTTCTGCCTCCAAGAATAAATGAGGACCAGCGGCATATAGATGATCGATGTAATAAAGAGGGCGAAAAAGTGTGCGATGCTTTGACAAGGTTTTTTGAACAGCGATATTGAGGATTGTAACTTAACTCATTTTCTATACAGTGGTACCCCGGGTTACGAAATTAATTCGTTCCGCGGTTAATTTCGTAACCCGAAATACCTTCGTAAGCCGAATTCCCATAGGCGCTAATGGAAAAATAGCTCTCTGCTGCCCTCCGGTGGCGGAAAATAGCGCCGCGGTTTTTTCGTAACCCGAAGAAACCTTCGTAAGCCGAAGCAATAAATCCCTATGGGATTTTTTCGTATCCCGAAAAATTCGTAACCCGGCGCATTCGTATCCCGGGGTACCACTGTATTTGTTGGTGTGCAGGATGAGAGCTAGAGCCTGATTGGCTCATCACTGGAGTAGAGGACCTTGTTATAGGACCACGGCATGTCATCCCAGGTGTTTGGTGTAGCCTAGGGGATAGGATCACTTGGACATCTCAGCATGTTGGAGGATGATCGAGGACATGTAGAGGGCACAGCTCACCCCTCTTTAGCGACCGGAAGCATCTTTGGGGGAATCACTGGAGGCTCAGGTCTAGAAGAGT
Organism: Sceloporus undulatus; assembly: GCF_019175285.1. NCBI lineage: Eukaryota > Metazoa > Chordata > Lepidosauria > Squamata > Phrynosomatidae > Sceloporus > Sceloporus undulatus. Next base: position 2,644 of record NW_024803481.1, on the reverse strand, counting down.
CGTTATGCAACACATGGAGGACCTTCTTGAAGGACATCTAGAGAGCAGTTCAATTTTGGGGGGAAGGAGGGTCTCACCCCTCTTTTGATAAAAATAAAACACTTATCTTGTCCATTAACATTTGGGGGGGGGGGAAGGAAACCAGTAAACCATAATCTTAGACTGACCAAAAAAAAACACCTTCTTTTGAAAAGAAAACCAAAAGAAGACTTAAAATGAATAATAATAATAAAATAAAATAAACTGGAGCAGCCCAAAGGAGCGACACAAAAAAATTCCTTAGGAAAAAAAAACTCATTTAAAAATGTGGCTAAGTTGTCTCTAACCATTGGGTTTTCCTGGTCAGCAAAACAACAACAACTTCAAAATGACTTTCAAAATCATTTTAAAAAAACAAAATAGGTGACTGGAACATAAGAACAACAAAAAAGAAATCAAATCAAAACCACTTTACCTGAGGCGATTTTCAACGACCACTAGGCCTGCTGATCAAAAGCCAAAACTTGACAACAACACCACATCCTTTCTTCTCTCCTCCACTGAAACATGGATGAAGGAAATAATAACATTAAAATAGCTTCAAAACAAAAGACCAAGAATGGCAAACTGATGGTCAAATGTGTGAAATATAAAACAAAAATAAAACAGACTGGAGCACTAAAATTGCTCAATGAAAAATCATAATAACAACACAAATCAAGGCCAAAAAAATCGACAACAAAAAGAATTTGGGAAAGTGTTTCAACACTATCTCCGTATCACTGTAACATCAAAACTAAACAAAAATAATATGGCAAAATGAAACAAAATCAGTGTTTAATGAAAATAATAAAAGTGTAATGCTTTCTATCCCATACTGAAAGATTGATGAAGACTCAGCAACATGGAGGGGAAGGAAGGGAGGGGAATTGGAACTATATCAGCATCTGACCGACATGAAGCCGCTCTGGATTCTAACACAGAACAATGACAAAAGATTTGATATTAATCTTTTGGCTTCTAGTTGGTTGTGTCCTCCATTTTTCCTCAATGGGATACATTTTTATCCTACATTTGGACCTAGTTTTTGTCCTACATTTTTCTACATTTTGTCCGATTTGGTGGTAGCAAATTATGGCAACCCGAGTTCTAAAGGGCACGGAGACCCTCTAGAGCAGAGGTTATGCTGTGAAGTGACTTGTTTAGACTACAAAGTCCTAGAGAATCTTATAGCTTTAGAGAGAGCAAGTCTACAAGCCCAGAATAGGTCTGCCTGATGTCCACGGCTGGTTCTGGCAAAGGATGGTCCAGCATGTACTGGCGAAGTAAATCAGTCTGATCTTCTAAGTATTTCTAATTGTTATATTTTTGAGAGTTTTGATCATGCCATTCTACATGAGAAAGTGGATCCAAACAGTAACTCAGAGGCTATATAGCTTTCTCCCAGGAGACTTCACTGTGTATTGACTGCATGCCTGTCACTCTTATTACATTTTATGTCATCTTTTTTTCTGTACTAAACAGCTTACCTTCAAATTGAACATCTGCAATGGGTAATTATCAATTTTGTAGGTGAAAGACCCTAAAAATTGTCCTTCTTCCTTTTCAAAATCATTCTTGAATCCCTGAAAATAGATAGTGATGGAGGGTGGTATAGATTATAAGCCTTATTTTAAAAAGAGAAAGAAAAAAAGCCCTTCTTTTAAAAGGGAAAAAAAAGAACTGATGCTGTTAGACAAACATCAGTGTGTATATTTTGCTTGGAGTCTTTTAAAACCTTTTTTAAAATTTTACCCACCTATGAAATCACTTCTCAGTGCAAAAAAATAAAATTAAAAAAGGAAGAGGAAACCGGAGTCTGATAAAGATAATGGAGTTACTCTCATAGACTGAGAGGTTCTGTGGTGCGCTGCGGATAGGGATGCCATATCCTGGTGGGGGGCGGGACTTTCACGGTTTTGGACCGTTCTGCTCGGTCCCGCCCCAGTTTGGCACTTGTCCCAGGTTTGCCGCCACCCCCGGGTTTTGTTACCACGCCGCTGCAGTGGCGCCTTTGGCTGTTCTTGCGGCCGCTGCGGCCACCGCCACCACCAATGCGGCTGTTGCAGCCGTTCCTCTGGCCGCCGCCGCCACCGACGCGGGCTTTGGCACCCGCCCGCCCAGGCCCTGTGTGCCCCGCGCGCCCACACTCACAGTTCTGCACGGGCGCGCGCAGGGCTGTGTGGGAACCTGGAGCTCCTCTGGTTGGCTGGCAGGCTGGGCTGACCAATAGCGGAACAGCCCGCCCCCTGCTTCAGGAGTCTGTGACTCCTGGCAGGGGGCGGGGCTGTTCCAGCTCTCTGCCCCCATTGGCCACCTGGGCTAAAGAGGAGGAGCTCTCCTCTTTTTAGTCCCCGGCGCGGCCACATGGGCCATCAAGGGACTGAGGCAGAGGCGGGCAGCAGTGGAGGCGGGCAGCGGAGGAGGGCAGCGAAGGGCAGCGGAGGCCAGAGGCGAGCAGCTGCAGCAGCAGCAGCAAAAGCAGCAGCAGCAGACCGAGGCAGCAGAGGAGTGGACCAAAGGTAGGCCTCTGGGCTGGGGGTGCTGTTTTTGGCTTCCCTGTTTATCAATATTATTATTATTATCATGCAAAGACCCAGCTGTGTGAGTTACTTTGCAAAGGGAC
>NW_024803480.1:0-7928 GCF_019175285.1 Sceloporus undulatus | reverse complement strand
GAGTCAGTCCTGTGCTCAAAAAATCAAACTCATTTGAAACAAAAGAGTTTGATTTTTTGAGCACAGGACTGACTCTAGATCTCACATTGCAACTTCAGGCTGATGCCGCTTGTCTGAGAGATTGAGACTGTCCCATTGTGACCTCAGTCTGCTGCTCCTTACCTGGAGGATTGATACTGGCCCATTGTGACTTCAGTTTGATGCTGCTTGCCTGATAAATTGAGACAGGACTATTGTGACTTAAGGCTGGTGCTCCTTTCCTGCAGGAAAGATGGGACTATGATCACTTCAGACTTGGAGGATTGATACTGGTCCTTTATGACCTCAGGCTTACACGCATTGCCTGAGAGATAGAGACTGGTGCAGTGTGATTTCAGGCTGTTGCTCCTTTCCTGATGGATTGAGACGGGCCCATTGTGACTTCAGGCAGGTCCTCCTTACCTGAACAAATGAGACTGGCCCATTGCGATCTCAGACTGATGCTCCTTATCTGAAGGATTGACACTAACTCATTGTGACTTTGGGCTGATGTTCCTTCCCTGAAGGATTAAGATGGGCTTAATGACTTCAGGCAGGTGTTACTTACCTGAAGGATTGAGCCTGGCCCATAGCAACCTCAGGGTTATGATCCTTGCCTGAAGGATTGAGACTGTCCCATTGTGATCTCAGCCTGAGGCACCTTTCCTGAAAGATTGTGATGGGACTATTATGAGTTCAGGCTCTTTACCTGAAGGATTGAAACAGGACTATTGTTTTCCTTACCAGAAGCATTGAGGCTGTCCCATTGTGATCTCAGAATCATAGACTCATAGTTTAAGGAGAGATCTGAAACAGGACATCAAATCTGAATTGAAGACAGAATTAAGAGAAATCAAACTATCTCTGGAGGAAGTCGCTAAAGAAATAAGTCAAGTTACCACAAGAACTGACAAATTGGAAGAAAAGTCTCAAATATTAGAAGAAAAATCTGCTTTTTTAATTCAACAACAGGAAATGCAACTGGATGCTAAAGCATTGGATGATTTAAAGCAAAGGGAAAACTCATTGAAAATAAGAGGACTAAAGGAAATCCAACATGAAAACCTCTATGAATATCTTGTTCCAGCGTTAGCTGATTATATGGAGATCTCCTATCAGGATTTCATTAACGATGTCAACAAAACTCTCAGGATTAACTCTCAGATTGCAAAAGACAAAAGCCTATCCAGGAACATTGTTATGTCTTTTGTGAGGAAAACAATACAGGATGAACTTTTATTTTTGAGCTATGAAAGCCCTTTGGAAATAGAAGGTTGTGCGATAAAAATCTTTAAAGACATCCTGAAAAGAGTTATTCAAAAAAGGGGGAATTACAAATTCATAACAACGAACCTGAATAAATATATATTTTTTTATAAATGGGAAAAGCTGGAGGGAATCTCAGTAAAGTGGAACCAAAAATGGTTCAAACTGAACACGGTTCAGAAAGCAAAAGATTTCTGGATTAAATATGGCAAGAGGATTGAAAATGGACCTGGAAGAAGAAATGACAAAAGAAGTGATGATATAGACCAAAACAATGAACAAAATGGGAATCTAAATGATTACATGGAACCAGGACAGATTGACAGTGAAGAAGATGAACAGGACGTTAATCCAAATCTAGAGGAAGAAATAAAAGATGATGATGAGAGGAATGCGACAGAAGAAGGAAACCGAATAGAAGAGGAGTTAAAGGTAAATATGAAAATATTAGAACCTAATAAAGGAGGAAAGAAGGGAAACTAGAAACCCCAACAGATTTGAATATGGGAATTTTATCATGGAAGATAAAAGGAGTAAACTCACCTATAAAGAGAAAGAAAATATACCACTATTTAGGGAAACTTAAGAAAGATGTTGTCTGTTTAAAAGAAACCCACATAAGGCAAAAGGATATTAGATTATTAAAGAACAGGAAATTAGGGAATCAACAAAAAAGAAAAAGGGGATTGTGATGTATGTAAAAGAGACGATTACAGCAAAGGAAGTGTTCAGTGATGTAAATGGCCATTATTTTGGGGTTGAAGTGAACCTCCAGGGCAAAAAATATTATTGGTTGGAACATAGGGCCCCCAGGAAAAAAAGGATCAATTTTTTCAACCAATATATATTTGGATGACAGACTTAATAATGACTGGGGACTGGGACGCTGTAATGAACCCTTTACTGAACGGATCTTGTAGTAAAGCCAGGAAAAAGAACCAAGGAAAACTTCCAATGTCCTTTTTTAAACTGATGGAAAATCAAGAACTAGTAGATGTTTGGAGACATCTCTATTACACCTTTTTTCTGACAGACATAAGACTTTTTCTAGGACTGACTTTCTTTTAGCTACTAAAACATTAGCTGTGCAAATTTTGGAAATGGAAATTTTACCAAAATCCTATAACCATGAAAGTTAAGAAAGCTAAAACGTCATTTAATTGGTCACTGAATGAAAAACTATTTCAATTTCCTAACAATGTAGAGAAAGAGACTCTTAAATGGTATTTTGAAGAAAACGTGGGGAGAGACACTGATCATATAATAAATTGGGAAGCATCGAAAGCCGTGTTAAGAGGTATTTTTTATAAAACTTAATGTGGAATACAAGAGAAAAAGCCAAGAAAAGACCCAGAAAATTCAAGAAGAGCTGAAGGAGAAGGAAGAGGCTCTCCAAAAAAAAACACCAACCGATGTAAAGACAAATAAAGAGATTAAACTCCTACAAAAACAACTCTCTATTATGCTAATTGAAGAGATGGAGAACAAGCTTAAATATCTCAAATTAAATAATTTCCAACTGTCTAATAAACCGGGGAAGTGGTTAGCTCATAAAGTTAGGGAAAAGAAAGAAAGGAAGATGATAACGAAGATTCAAGTTGGAAAGAGGATGGTCACAGAACAAAGCAAAATAAAAAAGGCCTTTCATAAGTTTTATGGGAAATTGTATAACCAAGAGGAAGAAGATTTGGACAAGATGAATTCCTATTTACAAAACACTGAATTATCTAAAATAATCACAGATCAAAGAAACCTTTTGAACCAACCAATAACCGCGACCGAAGTCCTAAACACTATTAAATGCAGTAAATTAGGCGGTGCTCCTGGTCCGGAGGTTTTCCCTGAATTGTACTATAAGACATTTCAGTTAGAACTAATCTATCCACTAAGAAACATGATGAACAGTATAAGAGAAGACACCTTTCCACCAACCTGGAAAGAGGCGGTAATTTCCTTGATACCAAAGACGAAAGAGACCCAACACAACTAAAGAACTACAGGCCGATTTCTCTACTCAATAATGACTATAAGCTGTATGCAAGTATCTTGGCAGAGAGAATTAAAGAAATAGTACCATTAGTGATACATAGAGATCAAAGAGGGTTCATCCCCAAAAGATATATTAAAGATAACATTAGGCATGTTGGAGATTTGATTGAGTATCACGAAATTAATACTGATAAGAAATTGGCTGCCTTTTTTGATATTGAAAAGGCTTTTGATAACGTTTCATGGAATTTGTTATTTGGTGTTATGCAAAAGTTGGAACTGGGGGATAGGATTTTAAGTTGGGTACAAGCCATATATCAAAAGCAACATTCAAGACTTAATGTGAATGGAGAGAGATCTGAAATGATAAACATCTACAAAGGTACCAGGAAGGGATGCCCTTTGTCCCTTTGCTTTTTGTGCTGATTATGGAAGTGCTGTTACAAAATGTAAGAATAACTTGAAGATTAAGGGAATAAATATTAAAGGAACTGAACACAAAACCCAGGCATTTGTGGATGACCTTATATTAACAATTAGTGATCCCATTAATGACTCTAAAGCACTAATAAAGGTATTCAAGGATTTTGAATTAATTTTGGGACTGAAATTAAATAAAGATAAAACAATGATACTAACTAAAAATATGATGATATCGGAAGTAAAAGAGTTAGAATCAATTAGAGGTTTAAACTCAAGTAAAATAACTAAATATTTAGGAATTTGGGTCTCAAGTAAGAACTCTGATTTATTCCCAAATAACTATGAAAGATTGTGGTCCAGTGTTAAAAAGGATTTAGGAAATTGGAAAACCTTGTATCTATCACTGTTGGGAAGAATTGCTGTGATCAAAATGAATACATTGTGAAGATTTCTTTCTTTATTTCAATCTATCCCAATTATTGTAAATGAAAAGCCATTTGTAGAATGGCAAAAGGGCTTCTCTAAGTTTATCTGGAAGGGTAAGAAAGCAAGAGTGAAAATGAAAGACCTTCAGGGTTCAAGAGAGAGACTTGCCATGCCAAATCTCAAAGTATATTACGATGAAGCCTGTCTGTCGTGGTTAAAAGATTGGATCATTCTGAAAGAGGAGGATTAATTGAATCTGGAAAGCGTGAATTTGAGATTTGGCTGGCACTCCTATCTACTTTATGACAAGGATAAAGTAAACCGGGACTTTAATAATCACATTGTGAGACTCGCTCTACTCAGAACTTGGGAAAAGTACCAAAAACTAATATGTCCTAAAATCCCCTTTTGGGCATCTGCCCATGAAGCCCTTTTTAAATATAACCCTAAGAAAGAGAGTTGGATTATCTATGAAGATTTGATGGTGATAAATAATAATGGATATGAGATAAAGACATGGGAAAACCTTACTGAAGAAGGGTATCAAATATCGTGGTTCTTTTACAGACAGGTAAGGGAACGATTTCTTATGGACAAAAACAGTGTGAGATTGGTAAAGTAGATTCTGAGTAAGAGCGAGAGTTAATGCTAAATAAAGATGCCTTATTGGCAAGACTGTATGAATGTATTCTTAAAATGTATATGGAAGAAGAAGAAGTTGTCAAAGACAATATGATTAAGTGGTCCCAAAATTTTGGTTTTTCTATTGATTTGGACCAATGGGAATATAGGTGGATAAAGCGACTGAAATGTATCTGTAGCCAGAACCTTAGAGAAAACTATTGTAAAGTCTACTTCCGATGGTACCTAACTCCCCTTAAGATCAGCAAAATGTATACTAATTATACCAACCTGTGTTGGAAATGTGGGAAAGAGCAAGGCTCAGTCTCTCATGTGCGGTGGACTTGTCGGGAAGCATGGAAATCTTGGAAATCAATCTTCTTTGAATCAAGAAAATAACTGCCATAACTCTGAAGTCTTTTTGTTAAATATAATTGATCTTGATTTAGAGAGTAAATATGGTAAAATATTATTTTTTATGTTATCAGCGGCAAGAATAGTCTACGCCCAGAAATGGAAGCTGAAAGAAATCCCTACTAAAGATGACTGGATGCTCAAGTTATTAGACAGGATGGAGATGGACAAGCTCTCGAGAGCAATCAGGAATGGATCCAAGAATGTATATAAAGAAGACTGGAATGACATTATGCTGGAATGGGGGGAAATGCTGTTCTGGGTATAGATTAAGTTGAAGTGGAAGGAAAGGTTTTGTTTCTCAGGGTGATAACAGCTGACAGAATGTATATGTGAATATTGGTTAACTCTAATGATATGTAATTTAGAGAGGACTCGTTATGATAATTATACATATGAAATGAAGATGACGGGGAAATGTAATTGTAGGAACAAGCATAATTAGAACATCTCTTATTATTGTTAAATAGATAATTTAAACTAGAAAACGACGGGATAAATAGTCTGACAGTAAGAAAGTAATGGAGGTCTTCTTCAGGCAGTAAAGGTAGGTTTATGCAAATGCAGAATGACATCACTGCTACGGAAGGCTTACTTGACCAATCAGAGAGCAAGATGAAGGTTCTTCTGGAAGCTTCCTTGAGAAGGAGATATAAGGCCTGAGAGACCAAGAGACAGTTGGGGGAATTGTGTCGGTTGGAGATCGAGAGAGAGAGAGTTAAAGAGCGGATCTTGGAAGTTAGTCTCAGAATTGGACGCTTGGGTTTACAGTCCGTCCTCGGCTTACGCGGGGGATCTGTTCCGGATCCCTCCGCATAACGCGAATTCCACCTATGCTTGAGCCCCATTGGAAACAATGGGGCTCGTGCGCAGCGGCGCGGGCGCACACAGGGCACAACGGGCACGCGCACCCATTCAATTGAATGGGACCCGCCGCCTCTTCCGCCCCGCAAACTCCCTGCGGCTTGAGCGCGTATGCTCAAGGCTGCGTATGGCGTGCCCACGTATGGCGCGGGCGCACTGTATTTCTTTCTTTAATAGCTTGTATGAATTGAATACTATATACTTACAAATATTGTACCTGCAAGATTCTTAATATCTTGCATGACTTATATATTACTTACATTTTGTTATCTATAATAAATACCTCCTTAGAGTATCTACTACTCACCGCACCTTTTACACGTGTTTTGGCTCGGTTGATGCTTGGAAGATCAGTAAAGAAGGAGAAATAAGGTTCCTTAACTGGTCCCAGTGTAGGTTAAGGGAAACCCTTTTATAATTCACTGGATGATTGCAGTGTGATTTAAGGAAGTTAAGGGTCTGCTGGGCTAAGAGCCATAATGTCTAAATGTCTAATTAACAATTTGTAATCCACTCTGATAGCCTTTTGTTTGAAGAGAGGGGTTTTAAATTATTATTATTATTATTATTATTATTATTATTATTATTATTTCAGGGCCGCAGTTTGGCTGCTTGGACCACCGGAGATCATCACAGTGAGTCAGTTGGAAAAGCCCATCTCACTCCAGAAAATAAAGGTACTTGAGGAGTTTGCACTCTACGTCTTTCTGTAATAATAGCTACAAAACTGATAATAGCATTTGGGACATTTAGTCTTTTAAAAACAAATAATGCAGATTTAAATGCTGCTTTAAAACCTCTTTCCATCTGCCAGCTTTGCGCTGGTTTTGGGGGGAAATGAGAAAGTGTTGGGAGGGAGGGACTGCCAACAGAATTAGGAGATGCATTGCAGGCTATGGACAGTTTGTGGCCAAGAAAGGTCCAAAACACACGGCAGCAATAGTCCAGTTTGAGAGCACATTAACTGCCCTGGCCCAATGCTAGGGAATCCTGGGAACTGGTTTTTATTGGGGCACCAGAGCTCTCTGACAGAGAAGGCTCAAAGTCTCACAAAATTACATTTCCCAGAATTCCCTAGCACTGAGCCACGCAGTTAAAGCGGTCTCAGACTGGATTATTGCTGCAGTGTGTTTTGGACTTAGGTGACCCTTGGCAAGTCACACTCTCTCAGCCTCAGAGGATGGCAATGGCAACCCCTCTCTGAAGAAACTTGCCAAGGAAACCCCATGATAAGGTTGACTTGAAGACACACATGAAGAACAGAAAAAAGGTCTGCAGTTATTTCTCAGGTTGTACATGGGAACGGGAGGCAGTGTGGTGCAGTGGTTTGAAACCAGCTGGGTGCCTTGGGCAAGAAGTCACACTCTCCCAGCTTCACGGAAGGCAATGGCAAACCTCCTCTGAACAACTCTTGCCAAGAAAACCCCAGGAGAGGTTCACCAGATGTCGGCAATTACTTGGAGCCACACCACAAGAAATGACAAAGACTCAAGAAAGAGACAGCATGGTTCAGTGGCTAGAGCATTGGACCATGACCCTGGAGACCAGGATTCAAATGCCCTCTTGGCCACAGAAACCCACTGAGTGACCATAGGCAAGTCACACTCTCTCAGCTTCAGAGGGAGGCACTTGCAAAACCACTTCTGGACAAATCTTGCCAAGAAAAGCCCGCGAAAGGCTTCCCTTAGGGTCGCCATAAGTCAGAAACAATGGAGGCACACAATGACAACAAGAGCAGTAATACCAATGACACAAGGCAGCTAGGGTAAAAGGAAGGTAGGAAGAAGGAAAGTAACAAAGAAAGAAAGAAAAAAGACTTGGGAGTTGTAGTCCTCGGTTCAGAGGGATTGGAGAGACCTCACTGCAGGGCAGGACCAGTGTTGCCAACAAGCCTCGAAGACATTTCC
>NW_024803479.1:409-7929 GCF_019175285.1 Sceloporus undulatus | reverse complement strand
GACAGTGGAACACACTCCTTCCTCGGAGTGTAGTGGAGTCTCCTTCCTTGGAGGTCTTTAAGCAGAGGCTAGATGGCCATCTATTAGGGATGCTTTGATTTGGATTTCCTGCATGGCAGGGGGTTGGACTGGATGCCCGTGCGGTCTCTTCCAACTCTATGATTCTATGATTCTATGATTCCAAATCAGTTCAGTTTTTTAATTTAGGGGAATTCAACACTGATGCAAGACATGCACACACAACAACAAGTAAGATACAAAAGGTGGTAGTGGAGATTGACTTGTGGGTGGCAGAGGGGAATACTATACCAGTTCCAGAAGTCAAGTTCTGATTGGGAGAAGGCTGTGAACATTGGCTACAAAAGTGAGGTCTGACAACAATACTTAGGAGTCAAGCGAAACTCTGGAAGAGTGCCTGCCTGATCCTAAACTAGACTGAATCAAAAATGTCCAAACAGGCATATTGATAGGGTAAAATGTGTCCTGTAGCAGTTTCTCAGGAGTTTGAGTGGATATTCCAGAAGGAAGAATGGCCAGAGATGGGTGGTAATGACAGCCATACAAAGAGGTGCCATCTCCAGAAGGAAATGCCCTTTGATTTCCAACCTCCTGGCGATTGCTCAATGCATCACCGACTATCACACTCCAATGTAGTTTGTTCCTATGTCAAACGCCCTGACGTCAGGAGGTTCCTCCTAGGAATCCTGGCGGGGATGGTCTTCTTTCTGGGATGCTTCGATTGAGATTTTCCTGCATGCAGAAGGGGGGGTGGGAGCTGGAGAGGCCACTTGGGTGTCCTCTTACACTCTTACAAACTCTAGATTCTAAGCAAATTAGAAAAAGCACGACCCCCACTTAATGCTCCCCTTATTCCTCCTTAGGACCCCCATTTCACCCTACAGACCCCCAATCCTGCATAAAATGTGCAAAAGTGCAATGCTTTTTGGGGGCAACATTCTCTGCGCCTGTGGGCGCTTGCAAAACTTTCCAATCCTTCCTCGCTTCCTTCATGCCTTCTTCCTTCCCAGCTGCAAAAATGCGAATTCCAGAGGAGGAGTTAAGTGGGTATACATATAAGCAAAAACCAAAACAGAATAACAATAAGATAAAATAGTATTTATTTGTTTTCCCGTCTCTGCTTTGTTCAGGTCAAGAATGGATAACAGTAAGTTCAAAAATACAAATTCGATGGTTAGATAAATAAATAATATGTGGTAATAATAAAAAGGATTTCCTTAAATTTCCACCAAAACCACCTCCTCCCCTCCCACCTTCACATATAAACCAGGACAAGAAATCCATACGATAATAAATAAACCATACTTAAAACAATTCAAACAGGAGTGGCATTAGGGAGGGTTGGTTTGACGGACAAATGGTCCCCGTTCGATTAGGAGGGTCATTCTGGGAAGACCCACCAAAAGAGATCCATCTTTATGGCCTTTTTAAAGGCCAGGAGAGATGTAATAAGGGCAGAGTCTCCTCTGGCAGGGCATTCCCAAATGGTTGGACTGGCGGCAGAAAATGCTGTTAATCCAAGCCTTAAATGACCCTCCTTCCCCTTCGCCAGGTGTTGCAAGAAAAAGGACCCCAGGCACTTGGAGCCTGGCACTGAACAGGAGAAAAAAGGAGGCTCCTGCGCAATGGAAGCCCTTGAATGGACTAGAAAGATCTGGGGGGGTTCTTGGAAGAGGGATGCCAGGCCTAGCCGCGGACCCTTTTGGCAAAGCCGTCTCCAGAACAGGGGCAAAATCATGAGGGCTCGGGATGCCAAGAGAGTTTAATTTTACTCCTGCAAATGGAGTTGAGATGTTTAGGGTCCTGCATGCCATCCCCAGTCCTTAATGGCTATCCAGGTCCCTCAAGCCACCCCTAGATGAATGGTGCTATTCAATTACTGGCTTTCAGTCATTAGAAGAAACTTTCCATAGTCCAAGGGCAGTTCCAATGGTGTGAAATCTCCAGCGGCAAGCATAATCATAAAGCTGGCCCAGCGTTGGTTTGGGGCAGACCTCGAGAGAGAGAGATCCACCATCATTCTGGGTGGGGGGAGGGGGGGCTGGGGCATTCTAGGGGCGACCGCCATTAAGATGAATGGGGTCCACAGCCTCGGCCTGGCTGAAGATATTAGTATCCGTGGAGGGAAAGCCAAAGATTGTCCCAATGGATGCATAACGTGCTCCTCTACAAAGCCGCCTTCAGGGTCAAATCCCTCCCCCTCCATTCGTTCTACTTCCTTCTGTTCCCCGCACTCCCTCTCCCTCCCTCCCTCCTCACCCACTTTCCTTCCTCCCAGTCTGATCCTGGCCCCTGGCAGACTCACTCTGCCTCGTCACCAAGCTGAGGCAGAAGCCCCCAAGGAAGTAGGTAAGCAGGGAATGAGGGAGGTAGAGAAGGAAGGATAAGGGATAGGGAAATGAAGGTAGTGATGATGAAGAAAGGAAGACGGGGAGGGAAGAAAGTAAGGAAGGAGTGAGGGAATGATATAGCACTTAAAGAATGTAATGTAACGCCCTGCCGTCCTTACCGTACTTAAGGACTTCTTTAGTTTCGTCGTTGCTTGACGGCGTATATTGCCGTTGTTCCACCCTGCTATTACTAATTCCGAAACCGATCTACATTATTCATTTCGTTACCGTCATGCCTTTATTTTAGTTTCTTTTACGTTCTGGCCCCCCTCCCACCCATTCCCCTGCCCCCTTCTCAGTCCACAGTACGCACCCTCCTTTTACCTTTTCTCTTTCCTTTTCCCCTTTGCTTCGAAATGCATGACATGATTTTGAAGAAACAAAAAAACAAACAATCCTATCATTTTCCTGGTTTAGGTGGTCTATCGAGAGTCAAAGTAATGCCATCCCAAATCCAACAATTCCAGATCATCATTTACTGGAGAATCTTGAACCTAGAAGGACAGGAGAGTCTTACTGACGTGCCTAAAATGGAGTAAGGTGCAAATATTATCTTTCTTTTCTTTTATGTACTAAGTCCTCGACAAGCACCAAAGGCCGGCTTACAGTTTCAAATGGCAGTTTCCTCAGAGACCCGTCCTGTCATACAGATGTTTGCCGGGCTGTCTAAAAGCAGTTCTTTTATCTAATATTTCGTATGAACGGTATAAGCTCTTTTCTCTATTGATGCAATGTTTTTCCTCTCCCTTGTTTAAGGATAAAGATAGCCCCATTTTTAATTATATTGTCCAATGTGGCCATCCGTCTTGCTTTGCACAGTGGGTGCTTGCAGTGGACTTTTCCGGACTCAGGAGAATATTATGAGAAAGAATTCATGGGTTAACTATTCAAAAACTAAAATCATGCTGTTTGGAAATGAACGCAGAATATCAATGGCAGCTTTCAACACAACTGGAGGCGAGTTTAGTCCATTATAAATAGTGTTATGGGGTAAACATTTAAATTAAAGGACGCTGGATGCGGGTCGACGGCTCTTGAAAGCGTGCTGTAGCTAAATACAAAAGCGAATGCTAATTTGTCAAATATACAAACACAGATCTGGTGGTAGGGTTTTTGTGGGGCCATGCCTCTTGAGCTCTCATGAGGTAAGCTAATTGCCCTCAGTTGTTGTATGGGGCTGAAGTGTTGGGTTTACTATGAAGTGGTTTAGAAAATGTAAATGCTATTAACCGCGTTCCATTGCTATAAATCATAAGTTTTCCCATATATCAAACTGCATGGAATGGCAGTTGGTTGTGCTAATGAGCAACTAACAAAATTAAAGAAAACTTAAAATGAAGTAATTGAACACAGACAAGCAGCCTAAATGTATTTGGAGTTCAGCCTCCGTTTTCCGTGGGGATCCATTCCAGACTCGTGGGCAAAAAAATGGAAACGCGCAGATATTCAAGACCATAGGCTTGAAAGCGGGTTTCTGGCTGCAGTGGTTTTGTGGACGTGTGCCTTGGGTTATACCCCCAATTTGAACCCCCTCCATAAGCTCCTTGGGAGGTAAGCAAGAGTTTACAGATCTGAAGTAAATGCAAAAACGAGGGGCAACTGTAAAACAGGGAATACCTCCATTGTAAAAGTCTGCTTAAACGACAAGGCTGACTCAATTCCCAGATTTCGTAAGTATATAAGCCCATTACCTAGGTAGCTGGGTAAGCAAGCATGTTGTTTGTCCCAGAATCCATGAACAGGTGGGTGAATGCAATGTGCTTTACAGATTAGTGGAAAGAAGGCAAAGGAACGAGAATAGTTTTTTGTTTAATCAATAAATTTATTTTTCCTTGTTTTATTAGCCTTTATTTCTCTTTCTGTTTGGATTTGAGTAGTTTTTTATTAGTCTTCACATTGTAGTTGTTTTAAATGGTTGATGTTGAATGTGCCAATTTTACCTCCCAAAGTTTGACTCCTGGTCGTGGCCCAGGGGAAGTGCGAAAAACCTCCAGGATGTTCTCGGCCTTATCGGCCCTGGAGGAAAATTGTCTTCCGACGTCCAAAGTGGCAGTCAGGCACTAGAGCGGTGGGCATGCCATTGAGCAAGAGCCAAACACAAGTTGGCCGCTTCGCGATACTGCCTTCTTCCAATTTATATATTTTATTGGTGTATTTGCTTCTTGTAATGATATTATTTTCTGACTCAGTAATGGCCATCTAACCGCCCAAGTGGACTCCTGCTGCAGTGGCCCAGGGGAAGGGGAAAAAGCTCCAGGAGTCGTCAGGCCAGTGCGCCCTGGAGGAAAATTCCCCCCGTTCCTTTCCCCCAGCCTGCTGCCTGGCTCCTGGCAGACTCTGCCTTCTGTCAGCCAAGCTGGGGCAGAAGCCCCAAGGAAGTATGTAAGGGAATGAGGGGGGGAGAGAGGAAGGGAGGTAAGGTGGAAGGAAGTGAGGTGAGGTTAGTTAGAGGGGGAAGGATTGAGAGAGGAATGTGGTAGTTTGTACGTAGGATTATGTAAGGAGTCGGGAAGGTTATGTAAGATTAGGTGTGAATGTGAGTTTTTTTGTGCTGTTGAGTTGGTTTGTTTGTTTCCGTGTGTGGGGCGGGGGGGGGGGCTGGTTGGGAGATGGTCTTTTGCCGTTTTGCGCTTGTGGTGCTGTTTGTTTGTTTTGGTGCTGGTTTTGGATTGAGCATACGTGAGTTTTTTTTGGAATGCCTCGCTTCTTTCAGCCCCTTCTTTGTTTTGAACCAATGAGGCCCCAAAAGCAGTGCATCCGTTCCCGTAGGCAGCAGGGGTCTCCTGTTGCCTCTTTCTCTCCTGTTTTGGGCTCGTCCTCCTTGTCCGCATGCCCATTCCGTCCCTTGGTGCAAGGGGTGTAATGGGCAGGTGAAGAGGAGAAGACCCAGGCAAGTGTGTGGTGGGGCTGGTGGACGGGTGGGGTCGTGCCAATCTGTGTTCTCTAGTTGCCATGTTCCCCTGGGCCTCCTGTCTCCTCCTCAGCTGTTCCGAGCACCAGAAAGGCGGAGGGCCAGGGCGTTAACGCTGATGACAACCCTTGTTGTTTTTTGCCTGTTTGTGAGTGCTGGGCAGGTCGTATTCCTGAAAAGAAGCAGAGAAAGCAGATGTGTTTTTGACTTTCCTCTCTATTTTGTTTTTTCCGCAGCAAGGCGTGCAAATAATTCCCATGTCTCCCTTGTCTTTTGGGAGTAGAGGGATCGGCTTGCGGTCAGGGGTTTGGGGAAGTGGAGAAGGCCTTTTCCCCCCCAGAGAGAGACAGACAAGAAAACCAAGACTCACCTCGCGGATGTACGGTCAAGGCAGGCCTCGATGTGTGGGCCATGTACTGGGCAGCAGGGCATTGATGCTGTGGGGGGCTTAAGTGTCGTGCAGAGAAGAGAGAGCGAATAGTCACCTTCACTAGGTCAACAGTAAAACCTGTGTTTGTTTCAGTAGAGAGGGATTTGCATTCTCCATCTTGGGGCCCATCGCGGACGTAGAGAGAACCGCACTGGACCCTGTTTTCTTTTCCTTCTTCTCAGCCTCTAGTTGTAACACAACTCACTATGCCTTGAACTCCTTGCGGTGTGTCTTAGCACGGAAATTTGGTGTTTCAGTCATGGCAAAAAGCAGGCCTTTTTTGTGAAAAAGGTTAGCCCGACGGCTCCAGCGTCTCCTCAAACTGGATGACATCTGCGTTTGAGCCCAATGGGCTTTTTATCGCTTCACTTGGGATGGAAGGAGATTCTTGGTCTCAACAAGAGGCAACACTTTGCAAACAATAAGGAAAGAGAGTCGAGGGTCACCCTGTCCTCCGTTCCTCAATGTCTCAAAGAAAGGTGCAGCGGCGGTTTGATTTTGCTCCCGCGTGGAGCAGCATGTGAGGGTCAGCAGGAAAGACCCCCTTCTGGGTGATTCCCTACCTTCCTCAACCAGAGGATTCCATCACTCGCGCCAGTGAGAAATAGCAGCGCATGCTCCTGGTCCGCAAGGACGGAGAATTGAGGACTTGAACAGGAGCTTTTCACAGCTGCTGTCAAGAGAAACAGGGAAGAGAGGGAAGTCGAATCCTTACTGGACTCCGGCCCAGAGAGGGAATATAGGCCCAGGGTCCCAGGGATGCGTGGGAGACTTAAGAGGCAGTCCCACCTACCTTTTGGTGACTCTAAATAGTGAGCCAGGAGGAATTGCTAAATTTCTTGCCGCAAGCGCTAAGACTAATTCGCTCACTTAGGGTCCAGAGTGGCAGAAACCACTCACAAAAGGAGTCAAGAGACTTCTTTCTCTGGGGGAGAAAAGAGAGGGGGGGAAATGGTAAGTGCCACCTTCTGAAACTAGGACGTGTCCTGGAGGTGTCAGGGCCACCCGCTCAAGGGCCTCTTCGTTATGCCTCTAACGGAAGACGTTTTGGGATTCCGCTCCTGGTCAGGAGGTGGAAACGTCCCTGGAAAAAGGAGGAGGTCAGAGGACCTTCCCTCCTGCCACAGATCACAGGTCCTTCTCAAGACTACTCTTGGTCTTGGGTCCAGAAGGGCAAAAGATGTATAAATACACACAGTGCGCCCTCCTTATCCACGGGTTTTTTCTACAAGGATACACACACGGCTTGAAAACATTCCTAAAAGTACAACTTCCAAAAAATAGCAAACCTTGACTTGCCATTTTATATAAGGGAACACCATTTTTGCTTCTGCCATCACAGTGAATGGGACATGAGCATCCATGGATTTTTATTTACCACGGGGAATGCTGGAACCAAACCCCAGGGATAGAAAGCCCCACTGTGTGCGTGTGTGAGTGTGTTCTTTTAAAAAATGAATAACAAATAAGAGAGGACCCCCCTGCAGGTCAGCCAGATTTCTTTCCTTACCTCGCAAGGGGGCCAATCGTATCCCAGTACCCCTCCTCAGCGCAAGTCCTCCATTGGCTCCGGTTGCCTAAAATGGAGGCAAGAAAAAAGTTGAGGATTTGTTGGCACCTTCAGAGCATCTCTCTGGGCAAAGAAGGCTCCAGATCTCCAACTGAGGGACCAGAAGGGCATCCTTATGGAAGCTCATGGACTGATGAAGGATGTGCTTCCTTCAGAAGCACCCAGCCATTTCTCCCGGGTGAGGGGCATTACAGCACCCAT
>NW_024803479.1:0-384 GCF_019175285.1 Sceloporus undulatus | reverse complement strand
GACAGTGGAACACACTCCTTCCTCGGAGTGTAGTGGAGTCTCCTTCCTTGGAGGTCTTTAAGCAGAGGCTAGATGGCCATCTATTAGGGATGCTTTGATTTGGATTTCCTGCATGGCAGGGGGTTGGACTGGATGCCCGTGCGGTCTCTTCCAACTCTATGATTCTATGATTCTATGATTCCAAATCAGTTCAGTTTTTTAATTTAGGGGAATTCAACACTGATGCAAGACATGCACACACAACAACAAGTAAGATACAAAAGGTGGTAGTGGAGATTGACTTGTGGGTGGCAGAGGGGAATACTATACCAGTTCCAGAAGTCAAGTTCTGATTGGGAGAAGGCTGTGAACATTGGCTACAAAAGTGAGGTCTGACAACAATAC
>NW_024803478.1:336-7930 GCF_019175285.1 Sceloporus undulatus | reverse complement strand
TTTAGTTTCTTTGCTGGTGTTTTCCTTTGGTGTCTGAGGAGGGTGCACAGCCGAAGTGCAGCCAGCAGAGGGCGGCGGAGAGCAAGGCCTGGAGCGTGCGTTCCAAGTGACGTCACAGGCAGCCAGCAGAGAAGATAAGGGCACTAGGAGAAGTGTCACCTGCGGGGATGCAGCGTGGCTGCCGGCCCAGCTGAGCTGCCTTATGGCCAGCAGGTCGCCGGTTCGAGCCCCTGGAGGCCCTCAGGTAAGTAAGGCAGAGATGACTCCCGAGGCCAAGCTGAGCTGCAGCGTATGGCCAGCTTGGAAACCGGTGGAGGTTCCTTTTGCAAAAAGGAGGGGGAAAGAGCCTTCAAAACATTCCTATCATTTCAGCTCATCATCATCTGCAGAAGAAGAATGCTTCCATTCAATTCTTAGTGGAATTCTTTCATGTCCTTCAGTCCTAGAGATGGAAGGGACCCCCAAGGGCCATCCAGTCCAGCCCCCTCTTCTGCCATGCAGGTATACATAGAGCCCAGGAGATGGAAGGGAACCCCAAGGGCCATCTAGTCCATCCCCTCCTTCTGCCATGCAGGAATACATAGAGTCCTAGAGAAGGAAGAGACCCACAAGGGCCCTCCAGTCCAGCCCCTCCTTCTGCGATGGAGGAATGCATAGAGTCCTAGAGATGGAAGGGACCCCCAAGGGCCATTTAGTCCATCCCCTCCTTCTGCCTTGCAGGAGTACATATAGTCCTAGAGATGGAGGAGACCCCCAAGGGCCATCCAATCCAGCCCCTTCTTCTGCCATGCAGCATAACCCTAGAATGGAACGAACCCCAAGGGCCCTCCAGTCCAAGCCCTTCTCTGCCATGCAGGAATGCATAAGCCCTAGAGATGGAAGCGACCCCAAGGCCCTCCAGTCCAGCCCTACGTCCTGCCATGCAAGGAATACAGAGGGTCCTGTAGAATGCAAGGCACCCGCAAGGCCATCCAGTCTACCACTCCTTCTGCCATGCAGGAAGATAGAGAGCCCTAGATATGGAAGTCACCCCCAGGGCCCTCCAGTCCAGCCCCTAATTCTGCCATGCAGGAATACAGAGGGTCCTGTAGATGCAAGGGACCCCCAAGGACATCCAGTCATCCCCTCCTTCGACATGCAGGAATATATAGAGCCTAGAGATGGAGGGACCCCAGGCCATCAGTCCAGCCCCACTTATGCCATGCAGGAAATACAGAGGGCCCTGTAGAATGCAAGGGACCCCCAAGGACCTCCGTCCATCCCCTCCTCTGCCATGCAGGAATATAATAGAGCCCTAGAATGGAAGCGAACCCCCAAGGGCCCCCCCCCCCCCCCTTTTTTCCCCCCCCCCCCAGTCCCAGACCCTTCTTATGCAATGCAGGAAAAATGCCCCATAGAGCCCTAGATATGGAAGCGACCCCCAAAAGGCCCTCCAGTCCAGACCTTCTTATTCCATGCAGGAATGCATAGAGCCCTAGAGAATGGAAGCGACCCCCAAGGGCCCGCCAGTCCAGCCCCTTCTTCTGCCATGCAGGAATCATACAGCCTAGAGATGGAAGGGACCCCCAATGGCCATCCAGTCCGACACTTCTTTATGCCGTGCAGGAAGTCACAGAGCCCTAGAGATGAAGGGACCCCCGCAAGGGCCATCCGGCCAGCCCCTACGTCTGGCCATGCGGAATACAGAGGGTCCTGTAGATGCCAAGGCACCCGCAAGGGCCATCCATTCTATCCACTCCTTCTGCCATGCGGAATAGATAGAGCCCTAGAGATGGAAGTCACCCCAAGGGCAGCCCTCCATCCCAGCACCTCTTCTGCCCATCAGGAATCAGAGGGTCCTTTAGATGCAATGGACCCCAAGGGCCATCCAGTCCATCCCCTCCGTCGGCCTGCAGGAATATATAGAGCCCTAGAGATGGAAGGGACGCCCCAGGCCATCCAGTCCAGCCCTACTTCTGCCATGCAGGAATAAGAGGGTCCTGTAGATGCAAGGGACCCCCCAGGTCCATCAAGTCCTCCCCTCCTGCTGCCATTCAAGGAATATGTAGAGCCCTAGAGATGAGCGACCCCCAAGGCCACCAGTCCAGACCCGTCTTATGCCATGCAGAATGCATAGAGTGCCCTAGAGATGGAAAGCGACCCCAAGGCCCTCCCCATCCCACCCCTTCTTCTGCCATGCAGGAATGCATACAGCCCCTAGAGATGGAAGGGACCCCCAAGGGCCCCTCCAGTCCAGACCCCCCCTTAAAAAAAAAAAACTTCTGCCATGCAGAATACAGAGGGTCCTTAGATGCCAAGGACCCCCAAGGCCCATCCAGTCCAGCCCCTCCTTCTGCCATGCAGGATATATAAGAGCCCTAAGATGAAGGGACCCCAAGGGCCATCCAGTCCAGCCCCTACTTCTGCATGCAGGATCAGAGGGTCCTGTAATGCAAGGGACCCCCAAGGGCCATCCAGTCCATCCCCTCCTTCTGCCATGCAGGAATATATAGAGCCGAGAGATGGAAGGGACCCCCAAGGGCCATCAGTCCAGCCCCTACTTCTGCCATGCAGGAATACTAGGGTCCCTGTAGATGCAAAGGGACCCCCAAAGCCATCCAGTCCATCCCCTCCTTCTGCATGCAGGAATATATAGAGCCCTAGAGATGGAAGCGACCCCAAGGGCCATCCAGTCCAGACTCTTCCTATGCCATCAGGAATGCATAGAAGCCCTAGAGATGGAAGCGACCCCAAAGGCCCCCTCAGTCCAGACCCTTCTTATGCCATGCAGGAATGCATAAGCCTAGAGGGAAGCGACCCCAAAGGGCCCTCCGGGGTCCAGCCCCGACTTCCTGCCATGCAAGGGGAATACAAGTGGTCCTGGAGATGGCAAGGGACCCCAAAGCATCCATCCCCAATCCCCTCCTTCTCCATGCAGGAATATATAGAGCCCTAGAGATGGAAGCGACCCCCCAAGGTCCATCCGGCCAGACCCTTCTTATGCCTGCAGGAATAAAGAGCCCTAGAGATGAGCGACCCCAAAGGGCGCCTCCAGTCCCAGACCCTTCGGATGCCATGCAGGAATGCATAGGAGCCCTAAGATGGAAGCGAACCCCAAAGGGCCCTCCAGTCCAGCCTACTTCTGCCATGCAGTAATACAGAGGTTCCGTAGATGCCAAGGACCCCAAGGGCCATCCGTCTATCCACTCCTTCTGCCTCGGAATATAGAGAACCCCTAGAGATGGAAGCGACCCCCAAGGGCCCTCAGTCCAGGCCCCTTCATTTGCCACATAGAGGGTCCTAGAGATGGAAAGCCTGATGATCTTATGTTTTGAGTTTTTTAAAATGTTTTGTTTGGAATCTGGCCCATTGAGTTTCTTTGGTGGTGTTTCCCTTGGTGTCTTCGGAGGGTGGCAGAGCTAGGTGCAGCCAGCAGAGGGCGACGGAGAGCAAGGCCTGGAGCGATGTTCCAAGTGACGTCCACAGGCAGCAGCAGAGAAGATAAAGAGCACTGGAGCTCTGTCAGCCTCGGAGGCCAGCATGGCTCCCGCCCAGCTGAGCTGCCTTATGGCCAGCGGTCCGCCGGTTCGAGCCCTGGAGGACCTCAGTAAGTATGCCCAGGCCAAGTTGACTGCAGCAATGGCCAGCTTGGACCGTGGAAGTTCCTTTTCCCAAAGCAGGGGAAAAGAGCCTTCAAAACATCCTATCATGTTCAGCTGATCAGCAGCTGCAGAAGAAGAATGCTTCCATTCAATTCTTACATAGAGTCCTAAGATGGAAGGGACCCCAAGGCCCCTAGGCCAGCCCCCGCCTTCGTGCCATGCAGGATCCATAGGGCCATAGAGACGGATGAGACACCCAAGGACCAGCCGGTCCAGCCCCCTTCTTCTGCCATGCAGGAAAGTACATAAGCGCCCTAGAGATGGAAGGACCCCAAGGGCCTCCAGTCCAGACCCTTCGTATGCCTGCCAGGAATGCATAGAGCCCTAGAGATGGAAGGGACCCCAAAGGGCCAGCCAGTCCAGACCCTTCTTAGCCAGGCAGGAATTCACAGAGCCCTAGAGATGGAAGGGACCCCCAGGGCCATCCAGTCCAGCCCCTACTTCTGCCATGCAGGAATACAGAGGTCCTGTAGAGGCAAGGCACCCGAAGGGCCATCCGTCTATCCACTCCTTCTGCCATGGCAGGAATATATAGAGCCCTAGAGATGAGTAACCCCCAAGGGCCATCCAGTCCAGCCCCTACTTCTGCAAGCAGGAATACAGAGGGTCCCTGGAGATGCAGGGACCCCCAAGGCCATCCAGTCCATCCCCTGCTCTGCCAGGCAGGAATATATAGAGCCCTAGAGATGGAAGTCACCCCCAAGGGCCCTCCTTCCAGCCCCTACGTCTGCCATGCAGGAATACAGAGGTCCTGTAGATGCACGGGACCCCCAAGGGCCATCCAGTCTATCCACTCACTGCTGCCATGCAGGATATATAGAGCCCTAAGATGGAAGCGACCCCCAAGTGCCCTCCAGTCCAGCCCCTTCTTTGCCACATAGAGGGTCCTATAGAGGGAAAGCCCTGATGATCTTAATGTTTGAGTTTTTAAAATGTTTTGTTTTGGATCGTCCCCTTGAGTTTCTTTGTTGGTGTTTCCCGTGGTGTCTTCGGAGGGTGCAGAGCCTAGTTTCAGCCAGCGAGGGCGACGAGAGCAAGGCCTGGAGCGAGTGTTCCAAGTGACGTCCACAAGGCAGCAGCAGAAAAGATAAGACACTGGAGCTCTGTTCATCCCTCGAGAGCCAGCGGTGGCTCCCGCCCAGCGAGCTGCAGTATGGCAGCGGGTCGCAGGTTCGAGCCCTGGAGGACCCTCAGGTCAAGTAATCCGAGGCCAAGTTGAGCTGCAGCATGGCCAGCTTGGAAACCGGTGGAAGTTCCTTTTTCCAAAACAGGGGAAAAAGAGCCTTCAAAACATTCCTATCATTTCAGCTGATCATCATCTGCAGAAGAAGAATGGCTTCCTTCAATCTTACATAGAGTCCTAGAGATGGAAGGGACACCCAGGGCCCTCTAGTCGCAGCCCCCGCATTCTGCCATGCAGGATCCTAGGCCCTAGAGACGAAGAGACCACCCAAGGACCTCCGGTCCAGCCCCCTTCTTCGGCATGCAGGGAATAACATAGACCCTAGAAAGACGAAAGGGGACCCCCAAGGGCCCCCAGTTCCGACCCTTCTTATGCCATGCAGGAATGCATAGAGGCCCTTAAGATGGAAGCGACCACAAGGGCCCTCCAGTCCAGCCCCTTCGTTCTGCCATGCAAGGAAAGGAATACAGCCCGAGAGAATGGAAGGACCCACAAGGGCATCCATCCAGACCTTCTTATACCATGCAGGAATTCACAGAGCCCTAAGATGGAAGGGACCCCCAAGGGCCATCCAGTCCAGCCCATAACTTCTGGCCATGCAGGAATACAGAGGGTTCTCCTGTAGATTGCAAGGCACCCGCAAGGGCCAGCCAGTCTATCCACTTCCTTCGGCATGCCAGGAATATATAGAGCCCTAGAGATGGAAGTCCACCCCCAGGGCCCTCCATCCAGCCCCTACTTCGCCATGCAGGAATACAGAGGGTCCTGTAGATACAAGGGACCCCAAGGCCAGCCAGTCCATCCCCTCCTTCTGCCATGGCGGAATATATAGAGCCTATAGATGGAAGGGACCCCCAGGGCCATCCATCAACCCCTACTTCTGCCATGCAGGAATACAGAGGGGTCCTGGAGATGCAGGGACCCCCAAGGGCCATCCAGTTCCATCCCCTCCTTCTGCCGATGCAGGAAATATTAGAGCCCTAGAGATGGAAGCGACCCCAAAGGGCCCCCACAGTCCAGACCCTTCTTATCCATGTTCAAGAATGCATAGAGTCCTAGAGATGGAAGCGACCCCAAAGGGCCCTCCAGTCCAGCCCTACTTCTCGCCATGCAGGAATAAGAGGGTCCGGTAGATGCAAGGGACGCCACAAGGGGCCATCCAGTCTATCCACTCCTTCTTTGGCCCCCACCATTGGGGCCAGGAATATATAGAGCCCCGAGAGGATGGAAGCGACCCCCAAGGGCCCTCCAGTCGCAGCCCCTTCATTTCCAAATAGAGGGTCCTATAGATGGAAAGCCTGATGATCTTAATTTTTGAGTTTTTTAAATGTTTTGTTTGGAATCTGTCCCCCCGTTGAGTTTTCTTGTGTGGTGTTTTCCCTTTGGTGGCTTAGGAGGGTCAGAGCCGAGGTTGCAGCCAGCAAGGGAGACGGAGACAAGGGCCTGGAGCGAGTGTTCCAAGTGACGTCACGGCACAGCAGAGAAGATAAGAGCACTGGGGCTCTGTCATCCTCGGAGAGCCAGCCGTGCTCCGGCCCAGCTGAGGGCTGCCTTATGGCCACGGTCGCGGTTCGAGGCCCTGGAGGACCTCAGGTAGTAATGCCGAGCAAGTTGTGAGCTGCAGCATGGCCCAGCTTGGAAACCGGTGGAAGTTTTCCCCTTTTTCAAAAGCAGGGGAAAAGAGCCTTCCCAAAACATTCCTATCATTTCAGCGGATCAGCATCTGCAGGAAGAAGAATGCGTCCATTCATTGCTTACATAGAGTCATAGGATGAAGGGACCCCCAAGGCCCTCTATTCCAGGCCCCTTCTTCTCCATGCAGGAATCCTAGGGCCTAAGAGACGGAAGAACCCCCAGGACCATCCGGTCCAGCCCCCTTCTCTGCCATGCAGGAAATACCATAGAGGCCCTAGAATGGAAGGGACCCCCAGGGCCCTCCAGTCCCAGACCCTCTTATGCATGAGGAATGCAAGACCCTTAGTGGAAGCGACCCCCAAGGGCCCTCCAGTCCAGCCCCTTCTTCTGCCATTCAGGAATGCATACAGCCCTAGAGATGAAGGGACCCCAGGGCCTTCTTCCAGACCCTTCTTATGCCATGCAGGAATTCACAGAGCCCTAGAGATGGAAGGGACCCCCAAGGGCCATCCGTCACAGCCCTACTTCTGCCAGCAGGAATACAGAGGGTCCTGTAGAGGCAAGGCACCGCAAGGGCAGCCAGTCTATCCACTCCGTCTGCCTGCAGGAATATATAAGAGCCCTAGAGATGGAAGTCAGCCCAAGGGCCCTCCAGTCCACCTCCCGACTTCTGCATGCAGGATACAGAGGGTCTGAGATGCAAGGACCCCCAGGGCCATACCAGTCATCCACTCCTTCTGGCCATGCAGGAATATATAGAGCCCTAGATATGGAAAGGGACACCCAAGGGACATCCAGTCCAGCCCACTGCTGCCATGCAGGAATACGAGGGTCCTGTAGATTGCAATGGAACCCCCAAGGGCCATCCAGCCATCCCTCCTTCTGCCATGCAGGAATTAAGAGAGCCATAGAGATGAAGTCCACCCCCAAGGGCCCGCCAGTCCCAGCCCATACGTCTGCCATGCAGGAATACAGAGGTCCAGGAGATGCACGGGACCCACAGGGGCCATCCAGTCCTATCCACTTCCTTCTGCCATTCAGAATGATAGAGCCCTAGAGATGGAAGCGACCCCCAAGGGCCCTCCAGTCCACCCCTTCATTTTGCCACATAGAGGGTCCTATAATGGAAAAGCCC
>NW_024803478.1:0-311 GCF_019175285.1 Sceloporus undulatus | reverse complement strand
GACCCCCAAGGGCCATCCAATCCAGCCCCTTCTTCTGCCATGCAGGAATACATAGAGTCCTAGAGAAGGAAGAGACCCCCAAGGGCCATCCAGTCCAGCCCCCTCTTCTGCCATGCAGGTATACATAGAGCCCAGGAGATGGAAGGGACCCTAGAGATGGAAGGGACCCCCAAGGGCGCTCCAGTCCATCCCCTCCTTCTGCCATGCAGGAATACATAGAGTCCTAGAGAAGGAAGAGACCCCAAAGTAGGCTTGCCATATCCCACCTGGGGGCAGGGACTTCCCAGTTTGGGGTGGGGCCACACAGTCCC
>NW_024803477.1:0-7941 GCF_019175285.1 Sceloporus undulatus | reverse complement strand
GGGTTATCATTGATTCCAAAATTTATATGAAACCAGCATGGGTAACATTCTCCCCCCCCCCCTCGGAAATTACGCAGACTCTCAGGCGAGTGGATGGGTATTTTCCGAATTACTCTTTGCCATATAAATTTTGGGGTGTGAATGTTGGGGAGGGCATCCTATTAGGGGAAGCATCTCGGTTGTAAGGCCTGTTTGAAGGGATAGGGACTATTCAGGGCACACACACACACATATCAATAAGCATATAAAGTCAATAACAACTGGGGACATATAGCAATGGGGAAAAAGCCTACAATAGGCAGAAAGCAAAGCGATAGATGATCAATATATATATACATAGATTCAACGTGAGGAGCAATCAATATGCAGTATGAAAAAGCAACAACTGATAGAAATGAGTCCAATGACTGAAAAAGGGAAAATGAATGTGACATGAGTCCAAACAGTTGGTGGTTTGTATATGGAATGACAGAGTCCTTGTTAGGTTTTGTCCAGTGGGAGCCAGATGGCTCAGTATGGATATGAGAATGCAGGCATGAGGTATAGCTGTCCTGTAAGAAACAGTTTGGACTTTTATCTGGAACAGATATGAATGTTTTTATGATATGCCTGAGAACGCGGGCACATTGATGTATCTTATTGGGCAGTAAGGTCGGTGGATGGCCTGCAAGAAACAATTTCTTTGCAGACAGTGTCCATTAGGCTAAGGATGAGCCATAGATCCTGTATGCGGACATTTGTCATGGTGAAGTGGGCTAATGTCCATGAGATGGCAGTTTAAGTCCAGTGGCGAGTAGTTCCACATGTGGAACACTTGAATGCAGGCAATGATCTTTTGGAAAACAGCGATGGGTCTGTGGAGCTTGTCATCTGGACAGACAGCAATAAGAAAGGCATCTGGATGTAGGTAGGGCCATGGAGGACCATCTGGAACAGGAGCAGAGGTGCGAGGACACCGGTTGTGTCTCGAATGAGCCTTTGGAGGATGTCCATGGCGGCAGGGGATGGAGGACATCACAGGAAGGATGCAGGCAAGATAGTCTCAACCCTGGAGTGGGGAATATCAGGAAGGCTGGGAAACAGCTTGGAGAGTCCTGTATCATGGCATCGACGGGATGACATCTGTGGGGTCTGGTCCGGCTTTTGGGAAGAGTATTTGGGAAGAATGGGGCTTACCTTCCCCATGAGGATATAGAAGAACAGAGCAAGGACAGGATAGAATTTTACATGCAGTGGGGATGAAGGAAGACAGACTCCCCCCCTTGCTCCCGACAGAGTGGGTCAGCTTTAAAATAGAAGTGGAAAAGAGATATGGTTTGTACTTGCCTTGGAGGATGAAGAGGACAGTTTCTTCTCCCCCCCCCCCCCGGTCTCCCACAGAGACCAGGCTGGCTTTGTTATAAGACAGTTTTGTAAGAAAAGGATAGGACCTCCAAATTATATCTATGTGCCATGGGAATTATTGAAAAAGATAGGAATCTTTCCCTGACTCTCCGCTGGAGCCAATCCGATAGGTGAAGAATGTGGGAGAGGTCAACATTTAAAGCAGTGGCAGAGAAGTTCAGTGAGGCCACTGTCCGGCACTTAACAAACAATTGTATAGCAGAAAGATAGTACATGAGGCCAGGCATACACATGCAGAGTATAGAAACACACACAACATTAATAACAGGGGTTTGTGAGGCAATGCACTGAGGGCACTGCATTGTCTGGTTGTGGTCAATTTCCAGGCTTGACCAAGGCTGCTGCGAAGATGTGTAAATTTAGTCCTTTTAGCAAAAAAAAACCACCTCCAAAATAGCCAAATTATTCCTTTGCTGGATCCCAGTGCCTGGGTATACTTGCACCGTTTGAACAGAGTAGTCCAGCCATGGGTGCATTTTAGAAGCATTCTTTAAAACAGTGAAAATAAGCTGGAGTAGCCGTGGAGGAAGTTTTAACTTTGGCAAAAATCTAACTATTGGGTTTGCTGACCAGCAAAAATGAAAAAGGCAAAAGAAAAGCAAAAACAACAACTGTATCATTGGAAGTACTGTGACTGGAAAATAACTCAAAATGAAAACAAAGTCACACAGCCAGGCAATTTGACCACTAGGCTGGCTGTTAACCAAAACTCTGTATGAGGAGCAGCCTTAAAAGCTCATAAATCCAAAGGCCAAAACTCTGATAGCCAAAAAGATGAAATCCAAAACAAAGGTGTTGCCGTAAATGCATAGGGCTAACAGCACAAATAGAACAAAACAATAACAAAAATGAAAAGGCACAGCTAATTCTGGGCTGAGAGAGTGTGACTTTCACTCAGTCTCAAAGTCGCAAAACAAAATGAAAACAAAACAACACACATAAAAATACGCCACCGCCTTGTGGAAGAAATCACTCAGTTCTCTGAGCATAGGCAGAACAAAACTGGGTATATTTGCAGCATGATTCTAGTCTCTGATCATGTGCAGAGAGCAAAGCAAAACCTTTAGGAGGCACTGTGTGGCATTATTGGCAACACTCACAGCAAAGAACAAAGAACAGTACGACTATGAAGAAATCTACTCTCTCCAATTCCTAGGAGAAGGAAGAGGATTCCTGAGCATGCTTAGAGTGCATAGTCTCTGAGCATGAAAAGAGAAAAGCAGAAGCAACAGCTTGTGACTGACATGGGGCGTTTGTGTGGCAAGGTGGTTGGAACACAAACAGTGGACGTGCTGTCCTACATAAATGGTGGGGGACAAAAAAGGTAGACTGCTCAGCCAGTGAGGCTCATCTATGAATTCCAAGGCTCTGAAAATAGACAGAGTGGAGGGAGTTCCTTCACACTCCCAAATCTCAAACAATTAAACAAGCACAAATACCAATTCTATGTATGAAAGCACCTTGGTTGAGAGTCAGCAGCTAAGACATTTTTCACAGATAGACTATGCTGACCTGAGGCTCTTTATAACGGCTTAACAGAAAAACAAAGACTCTTGGGATCATGAATCAATCCCTACAGGCTTTAGACAAAAGAGGAAGTTGCCTTCAGACTCCTGGATCCCAGGCAGTCAAGCAAACAAACAAACAAGAACAACTTTACAATGCCTGACCCTGCTGTGTCAGCCAAGCCTATGCAAATTAAGGCAAGGGAGACAAATGGGGCTCCCTTTTCCTGATCAAGCAGGCTTGACTATGGAAAGTCTAGTTTCCCAAGTACCTAAGTACCAGATTTATTTCACAAAATGCTATGTTCTCTTATCACAAAACAAAACAACAAAAGTAGCAGATTTGGGTCAAGAGGAAAAACCTAGAAAGTCCTGTCCCTTTACATTCTCCATAATTACAGAAGAGATCTATAGTTTAACCAAGTAACATCCAAATTAAAGTCTGAAAGCCTGTTGTAGAAGAGGGAGGGAGCTCTTCAGCTAAGAACTCCATGGACGAAGAGACCAAAACTTTGGAATTGGGGCTGAGACAGTGTAGCTCTGTTGAGTCATACTCTCGGGAATGAGGATGTAGGACAAGACTCATGGAAGGTGACTAGATCAGACTTACAAGAGCAGAAGAAAAACTCTTGGCTGAGCAGAAGGTCTGCAAAAACTTTACACACAGTGCTGATTACTGAAGACAAGACAAAGGAATAGCTCTCTTGAATAATGCAAGAATAACAAAAGAGAAGATGGGGGTGTTGGGCGGCAGGAGGCCTCTGAGCATGTAAAGAGAGCAGAAAAAACTGAAACAGGAAACCACAGCTTAAAACTCATGCAGCCCTGAGCACATGGCAGCAGAGATACACTCTGGGTCCACAACATGTGTTCCTAAGAACTGGAGGGGCACAATATGATAGACTACATGCCTTTATCCAAAAGACAAAATCCTAACAGCATAAACCGATACTAAAGAAGAGACAGCTTGTGTGTTCTTGCCAAAAGTAGAATCAGAACACCGATACTAACACAACAAGAATATCTCAAAACCTTAAAACACACACAGAATGACAATCCTAACTGCACCAAACTAAGCCAAGAAACTCAAAAGAGATCTCGAAAGAACAAACACAATGGGGAATGGGCTTGAAACCATATCCACAATGGATTTTAAAATCCAAACTAGTTCTGTAGAACAGGGGCACTGCAAATAACTTGAGCCTGCAGCTCTGAGCTTTCTGTTCTGCATTGCATCTGAGCACATGCAGAGTGTAAGCAAACAGAAAACAATGAGACATTTCTCAATCTCTAATTTGCAAAGCAGGAAAAGAAGAGGGGGAGGGAAGTCTTTTCCCTCCAAGCCTTCTCAAACATGGTGTTGCATACCTTACAGAGATAAACCATCTTTCCCTTGTTGACAAACCCTCCACTCACACCCAAGTGGTAGAAGTCCCAAAAAAGGGGAAACAAAGGCAATTTGCCATTAACTGAATCTGAGTTCTAAGCTAACCAGGATAATAATAATAATAATAAAATTTTATTTATATACCGCCCTTCTAAAAAATCAGGGCGGTGAACAACAAGAAGGAACAATGCAATTATACAGCCCAAGATAAAATACATTAAAAACAGTACGATAAAATAACAATAACATGTCGGCAAGACAATGGGGCAAGACATGGGCTTTGCACCTTCCTTTGCCCATGATTCGGTTTTCTTGGCTCCTAGCAGCCAAATTTTCCATGAGGCTGTGGCATTAGGTAAACTAGTCTTTATAGCAGAGAAAAAGAAAACTCCTTGTTTTCTAAAATCTCACAAAAGTTCCCTGCACACGCCTGGAGTGCCTGCAGAGTGCTATGTTTCTCAAAGGGCAGTCTCTAAAATACCTTTTCGAAAGCTATTTTCTGGGGCCTTTCTGTCTTGCCATGTGGTGGGGGATGGGGGAGCAGAGGCTGAGACAGTGTGGCTCACCTCTTGGTCAAGGAACTGGGCTGAAACAGTGTCACCCATTCCTGCCGTTAGGGAGATGAGATTTGCCTTCTTGGAGGAACACATCTCCCAGTGCCATTCCAATTTGGACCGCGGGGATGGGATGAATGACCTCTAGGGTTCCCTTTTTCTGGCATGCCTGGCTGGAAAGGTTTCCAAGTCTTGGGGTATTTTTCCCAGGAGAAAGGGGGACATTTCTGTTCCTGGATCCTGGCTGCCAAAGTGGAACTTTCCTCTTTAAGGAAGTTGACTTGGTCTATCAATTCTGTAATTTTTCTCTCCATACTACTGGGGGAGTCTTTGAGATTTTGGAAACTTGGAAAGGCTTTTCCTTTGAGCTGCCTGCTTACAGCTTGGTCCAAGAGATCCATCAATTTTGCATTGGGCCTACCATCTAACTCTTGTTTGCTAAATCCCAACTCTCTGAGCTGTCTCCAGATGTTGTTGCGGATTTCCCGAAGCGATTGTCTGAGGGGTTCTGTTCTTTTGGGCTGGTTCTTGGGGTTATTTATCCCAAACCTCCTGGGTTCTTTCTGCACTGGCTGGAAGTGGGGACCTGTGTTGTGATAGGTGACTGTATGAACTGGGTCTCCATCTCTTCCTCCCCTTTTCCTTCCTGCCCTGGGGGGTCTGCCAGATCCTGAATTCAAGTCCCTTTCTGCCTTTGTGCTCCAGAACACCTTTGAGACTGCACAGATATTTTCCATGAATTGGGCCCACGTGAAAGTGTGTAATTTTTGTGCCACCAGTCCCAGATAGGTTTTGGCGGATACATGTAAGCCCTCATATACTTCAGCGATAAAGTCACGGTTATCAAGGATGGGCTGGCCCTCTGCATTGAGGCCAATTTCCCCTGAGAGAATTCCTAACATCTTCTTCCTTGCTACATAAGAGTCAGGGGCTTCATCTGGGGCTTGTCTTTCGAGTTGGTATTTGGTGCGCAGAATTGTTCCTGGCCATAGGATGCCTGCAACCTTGGACATCCATTCACTTACACCTACGCTGCTTAGATCAACATTTATGGCAGCAGCTTCGAAAGCTCCCATGTATGCTGGATCTAAACACATGCTGGCAACCTGGGTCAGATCCTGTCCTTTGACTTTGGGATAGCATATGTACACACTAGTCATCCATTGAACCCCAGTGTGGGCATTAAGCCTTCCTAGGTGGTCCGCTATAGTTTTTACTTCTGTTAGGGACCATGAGACAGTTTCGACTACTGTTTTAGTTACCAACCTGTCGTCCTCCGTCTTTCTGGTTTCTACCATCCTTCTGGCTTTTACAGGTTTTATTGGTGCTGGTGTGTCTGAGGTGACTTTTTTGGAAGAACATGGAGTTATTATGTCCTCCTGCTCACTTCCTTCCCACTGGGAATTATAGGGTGTCAGAGTTTTGGATTTGGTGGGGAGTGGGGTCTCCTCATCCCAGTCTATGGTCCTTAAATACTGGGGGCTCACTGTGGCCACCACTGAGTGTCTGAGATCTAGGGCAGCCTCAAGCTCCTGGATGCGCTGCTCACACTTTGTGTGGTCAGCTTTTGGGTCTCCCTTTGAGTAGCGGGCCAATACGTAATCAGCTGCTTGCTTTGCCTGTTTTAGTCTTCTTTCCAAATCCTGATTGTATTCTTTCAGCAGTTCAATCTCTGCCTGAGCCATCTCGGCCTGGCAGACTGTTTCTTCCCTCGCTATGATAGCCAGCGAGGCTTCGGCTTCCTTTTTCTTTACCAAGGCGGCCAATGCTTTTTCTCCCTCCGCAAGCCTTTTGTAGGCTTCGGTGGCTTCGTGGGCTAACATCCAAATTCCCCACGATGCCCATCTGTCCTTTTCTGATTTGGACACCCTTTTAAAACCTTTTCTCGCTGTCTGGGCATTGTACACCATGAGCAGCGTCTCAAATGGATCGTCGGTGAGGAGGCTTCTAGCCTTCCAGGGATTAGGTCCCTTTCCTAAGATCCATTTCTTCAGGCGGTCTTGAGGCTCTGCCGCCTTCACAAATTCCTCCACGCCTACCTGCATTTTGCTAAGGTGGATTTTGGACTGAACCTTACTCAAGGCCTCCAGGGAATCCCTTAGCTCCCGGAATTGCCACTCGGCTTTTCCGATAACCTACTCGGGGTCAGGGTTGGACACTCGCCTCCCCAGTTCGCGCAAGGGCCCGGCGCTCCTGCAGGTAGCGGCTTAGGGGTACTCCTTCGCTTAGACCCGGCCAGAAGTCAGTTTGGCCCTGCCTCCCTTTCACTGGGGGGGTTGGGTGCTGCAGTCCCACTCAGCGTGGCCCGGCTAACAGCACTCAAACCTTGGCCCCCAGCTAGACTTCTGCCTGAGCTTTATTTCCCGGTGAAATCGCCCACTTGGCGTCCACCGATGGCACTCTTACTCTAGAGCTGCCTTTTCCCACCCTTGTGCCCGGGCTTTGGCCTCCGGTCAGGGACGTCTTCCTGCCTTTGCCTACCTGACCCGTCCAAGGGCGCTTAAAATTGCTGGGGTGAACCTAAGTTATATGGGGGTTTGAAGATCGGGGAATGGGGAGGACCTCTTCCTCTGCTTTCCCACCCATGATAGTGAAAATAAAAATAGGGCGTCGGGCTGCCTACTCCGACAAACACGCCCAAGGGTGATTAGGGCCCACCACTGGACGGCGTACCGGAGCCAATGAGCAGGACACCTAACCAAAGAGATGAAACGGGATCAGCCAACCCAAGATAGCCCTTTGCCCTTATGGCCAAGCGCACAAGAACACACACACACCTCCCTATTTACTCCTGTCTGCAGCGGCCTCTTTTTGGAATCCCTGTTCTCTCTACATTCCGAGATCTAGACAGCCCAAGTGATCAGTTTGGAAAGTCCAGATTTCGGGGGAGAGTTCTATGCCCAAGCTTTCTCCACCAAATTGTAGCCAAGGGTCCGTTAGGGGAATTTTATTATGATGTTATTAGTCCGAATATTGCAAGAGGGGGCTGGCTACAAGAGCCCACCGAGATCATCTCCCTATGTGTATACGGAGCAGACCAGGGGATCCCAATAAATAGAGCTGAGACGGATATTAATAACTAAAAGTCTAC
>NW_024803476.1:0-7952 GCF_019175285.1 Sceloporus undulatus | reverse complement strand
GTTAAGTCTTCCTTCCCTCTTCTATTGTTAGCTTGCACAGTCCTCCATGAGCGTTTTCAAGCCTCCATTCCTCAAGCGTCAGCTTCGTCTCACTCTCCCTCTCCTCTCTTCCCTCTCTCTCCTCCTCCTCCTGTCTTCCTTTCTTCCTAGCTTGGCTCCGCACCGTGCAAAGCCAAGCGCCGACTGGGGGACGGGGCCTGCAGCACGGCCTTATATAGGCCTAAGCCCTGCCCCCACAACGTGTGCTGTGGAACTCCTCCTCCAAGGCAGCCCAACCAATGGGCTGCCCTGGAGGGCCTGAAGCTCCGCACCACTGAGACCGACTCCCAGAGCGTCGCGGGGTGGAAGGACCACCCCTTCCGCCCCGCGCACCAATAGGGAGCTGGGGCAAGCCCCAGTGCATACTGGGGCTTGTAGTTTTTGCCGCCTCTAGCGGCAAAACGGTCTGCCCGGCTAGCGGACGACCGTTTTTAACTTCAGACAGATATACAGCTAAAGCTTCACGCCAAGGCTGAGTTTAGGGGAAATCTAAACCATTGTGTTTCTAAATGAAGAGACTGTGCAGAGAACTGACTGGCTGACTCTTTTTATATTTCCCATCCTGCAACTTCCTAGTTTTGCAGCAATTTTTCAAGATAAAAGAATGTTTGAGATTTCTTTAAAAGGAAGAGGTACAGTGTTCTGTGTATGTGTGTTTAAAACTTCCCAGAGTGTGAAATATGGAAGAGAAGAAAATCTTGATTCAGAGTGAATACACATGCTATTTGAGGCTCAGGACTTTACTGCATGCAAAAAGAAAGGCAAAACTGATTGGGAGAGTAATGGCATTCTCTGTGCCACTCCACATGATATCGTAGCATTTCTGTTCTCTTCCCAAAGGGAGACAGTAATCAAAGCATGTCTTTTGCCAGGTGGGAAAAATCTATTCAGCAAAAGGCACACTTCAATGACCGAATCCCCTTGGGAAGACAACAGAAGTACTCTGCAGTTTAACACCTGGGAAGAATTTCTCTTACTTTCGAATGAAAAGAAAGTGGGGCCAGAACACATTCAGGTGAACTTGCTAGTTCAGCGAATTTACGTGAATTCGAATTGCATTCGAACTGACTTCCCATTGCCCGAAAATACCTTGCCATTGCTCAAAATTGCGTGTGATCACCTCTCACGCAATAACATGAAACCCCATGATTGCGTTTGGACTGACTTCCCATTGCCCGAAATTGAGTGTGGTAGTCTATCACGCAATAACGTTAAACCCCATGATTGCGTTTGGATTGCCATTGGATTATACTTCCAATTTCCCTTGTCTGATAAACTCCTCTGAGGGCATGCAAAGTAGTATGGACAAAACCACTACTCTTGGTTTCACCTTTCTTTTCTCATGCAGTCTCCATTACAAGCCACGGTTACACTATAGCAGAAACCAAGTAAATACCAAACTACTTTTGTAGGCATGTCTGCACTCCCCTTGAGTTGGAAATACTGTAAATACAATCATTTTTCTGATGGCCATCAAATGTATAATGTTAAATCCAATCTGTAATGGAATAAGCATAAATCCTATGGCTCTATTCCTCTAGGTCCTCAAAGAAAGAGGAAGTGAAAGGAACAAAACCCAGACACAATGAAAAGTGGAATGGTAGAGAAAAGGAGTGGACAGGGGAAGCAAAGGATCTATTACACGTGTCGGTGAAAAAGAAAGTGGCAGCAAGCCATTTTGATGGAAAATACCTTTTTAAAAAAACACCCTGTGAAAGTCAAGTCACCAATTGCCTTGACTTCCCTTTGTCAAGGATTTCTAGATTTCATACAATAAAAATATATATCAGGATTTTTAAAATGTAAAAGGATGTCATTCAACAATCCTCTGTAATTTTTTATTAACTTTGAGTATCTTTCCCCTGACATCTAAATCAATTTGCATCCATTAGAATTTGAAATTCATCTGTTCTCTAGGCTCTTAGCTTTCCTTGCATGGATGTAGTATTATACCTTGCATTTCAATAGATGAATGCATATCAGATACAATTAAACATAATGGGGTCTGAAGATATCATGTATTTGAGTTAATCCAATAGCTGTACAGTAAAAGCCTATTAGAGAATTAGAGAGGATGGATATATTCAGTAGCCAAGATATCTTTAAAAACATAATTTCCCCTTATATGAAGCCTATGACATTGTTTAGTAGCAAAGTTCAGTGGGAATTCCATCATTAAACACCACAACAATAAAATAATTTTTAATAAAACATTTTATCATGAGAGAAAGCAACCTAAATTTCACATTCCAAGGGTCATACATTATCTATCTTTTCCTCCAGACCTGTTGGACTGCAGCCAGTATAACCAATGACATGGGGTGATAGGAGATTCAGTCCCAAAACATCTGGAGGGAAATATGTTCCTCATTTCTCCTATGCAGTCTTGATTTTCAGTCAAATATTGTGATATACTTATTCGCATGGTTCTGACACTAGGATCCACTCCCTACTGATCCCACTCTATGGCTGTTTCTGTCAGAATTATTGCCATTACAATTAGTGATATATGGCAATTATGATTTATGAATAACATTAATACAAAAATATTATTAAGGACTCCGCATGGTGTGGTATGGGAGGAGGCTAATGGGGTGATGAAACAAACCCTAGTGACACAACTGCTCTAGTCTAACTCTAAAAAATTTTGTCTAACTGAATCCCCAACTATCATTCACCAACAGCCATTCAGCACCCTTATGCTGAAAAACTCCTCAAACTTTCCACCTAACATTCCATTCTTTCCCCCAACAACTAATATTCCAATATACAACCAGTAATTCAAATAATATTTTCAAATACAAATCCAGGACATCATAGCCTACAGTTGAAAAGTGCCCATAGAAAACTTGTTACTACTTCTGTCATGTAAAAGTTCCATGTGCACATGTTTTCAGATCCTCACTAATTCTTCCAACTGAATATTCCCAAATACAACAACCAACATATTGCCATCTGTACATGGGACTAGAATCTACACCAGACCAAGAACTTTTGTACTTCCTTACTGGAAAATATTCTCATTGCCATCCTGTATTCATAGTAATAGAATAACCTTACTAAGGTCAAAGACCAGAAAATCAAAAGATAATGATAACAAGCATAAAAAGCTACTCAGTTAAAAAACAACAACAAGGAGATAAAAGTCTCTAACTGGTAGATTAAAATAACTATGGCCTGGTACACACGGGCCAAAATCTCAGTGTCAGCACCAAAATTAGGGTTGCAGAGCGCATGGCAACTGCACGCTCTGCAACCCTAATACGTATGGATGATGCCATCTTTATGTGGCACCGTCCATATGTAGCGTGCGTCAATGATGTCATGCACACATCGCATCCAAACAGCACAGCATGTGCATGACATCTCCGCGCCACCCCAGGCAGCTTACAGTGGCCTGCTGCTTTTGGGGAGCGGATCGTTCCCACAGCCACGGGAATGATCCTAAGGAGAAAGGGGCAGGCCCTTTCTCCCCTTTAGTGCCGGGGTGTCCAGGAGCCATGGCCGTGGCCCAGAAAAACGCTGGATTGGGGGCACAGGGCTGCCGGTGAGGCTGCTATGGCCCCAATCCAGCACGAAAAGGAGCCGTTGCAGGCCACCCCTTTGGGGCAGTCTGTACTGCCCCTATATTTACACTACTATGAGAATAATTCAGATACAATAGCAAAACAACAAGCATATTCAAGGAATATTACGTATTCAAGAAATACTATGTATTCGTAATATTTTAATTGTATATGCAGCCCAAACATATAATATTAATTTCCATGTACAAATGGGTACAAATTCTCTTTTACACTCTGAAAAGGGGCTGATACACATATATTTTACTTCCTTTGAATGTCCATTTAACATCTGTATACTTTTCCAGTATCTTTTTTATCATTTTTTAAAAAAAAATGGTTGGTTGGATTCCACTCTGAGTGGAGAAAACATCAAAACATTACATTCAGTTCGTTTAAAACACTGATTCGTTGCACATGATTATTTTGCACTGAATTTAAGTTGACATATCAATTTGTATCTATTGCCATTTTATATTAAATGTACTTTTAGCATCCTCCAATTAAAAACTTTCAGGATTGTTTACAGTGGATCATAAAAGAGAGCAGCAATCTTCAATAAAACAACAGTTGACAGTGGTAAAAGGCAGTGCTAAACAAAACAATCATAGAATAAAATAAAAATTAAAAACCGAGGAATATAGAAAACTATTTGCTTGTCATCTAAAAGGCATTAGCTAAGGGGCCTCCAGGGAGACACAGTTCCACAGCTGGGGTATCCCTGCTGAAAATGCTCACTCTTTTAGAATGCATCTACAAAGTAGAAATAACACAGTTTGACACCACTTTAATTGCTATGGCTCCATCCTATGGAATCCTGTAATTTGTAGTATTGTGAGGCACCAGCACTCTTTGGCAGAGGAGGCTAAAGACTTTGTAAAACTATAGATCCCAGGCTTCCATAAGATGGAGCTACAGCACTTGAAAAACTTCATTTTTTCTATAGTGTAGATGCACCCTCAATTAAAAGTGGTCTCATTTAAGATAGAAAGGGCATGGGAAAAAGGGTGTTCCAAGAAAATCTCTGTTTTGATATATAGACAGGGTAGTGTTCTTAGACCAAAATTTCACAGAGATCAGCAGAAGAACTAGCAGAGAGATGTACATTTAAGATAAATCAACCATATAGAGAATTGTAGCTTTGTGAGATATTTTGCCCTCTCTCCCAGAGAACTCTAGTGCCACAATAAACTACAGTTCCCAACTGTCCATGGATTTTTGCAATGGCAATTAAAGTGGTGTCAAACTGGATTATTTCTGCAGTGTGGATGCAGTCCTAGGGTGAGAAACTAACCATGATACAGGATGCACTCAGAGAGGCTCTGAAGGGATAGGAAGTGGGCTTGATAAAAGTCCTGTACTGACATGCAGGGGAGTAGTGGGGGGGGCATTGCCCTCCCAATGAAGAATTCTGCCCTCCCTGATGAAATTTAGTCTCCAAATTTCTAACATTTCAATAACTTAAAACTTCAGTTGAATATTTAGAAATCCAGCTGCACCAACCACAGACTTGCCACCTGCAGATTTGAGCTTCCGCAGACAGCAAGCACCCACTTTTTAAATGGGCACACGTGTATGTGGCTGTGCACACATGCGCGCAAAACATTGAAAACAATGCATTTGAGTATCTGCATTTGTTGCTATCCACGACGAGGGTGGGGGAGGCAGAACAGACCCTCCATTGATAGCAAGGAACTACTGTACAGTTTAGGCAAACAAAGAAAAGAAGATGGCACAGTTACCAAGTGACTACAAAACCAGTAATTGTGAGAATTCTAGGTATGAATGATTTTCACTGTTTCATTCTCTGCAATGCTAGAGATTTGGATACTGAAGGAATATTTCATAGGTAACTAGAATTTTTATTTGGGAAGGCAATATCTTTATTTTGCACCCTACATACCTACACCCATGCTGACACATAGGGCATTCATGTGTTGAAATGAGTGGGCCCACGCTATTAGCTCCATTCCTAATATCACACCCCATATCCAGCCCTGTCATCCAGTGTCCACCCATTGAGGACAAACATCTGGGGGGGGGGGGACTCTAAGCATGAACAACTGCATTTCATACAATTAGGATAGCCATGGAACCAGATGTTCTGATTTTGCAAAGCCTTCAATGTAAGCAACTTTTCATGCACCATGAGTTATTTTCAAACATAAGTATTCACTGAATGGACAACATGAGATAGGGTTAGCCTGGAATTAGACTCTTGGGATCATGGCTAGAAGCCAAGTTCTTCTCCTCCTCCAACATAGGTGCCCTCTACATAAGTAGCATGTGGATATGACTAAAAGATATGAGAATATGACACTGCTTACATTATAAGACGTCAATCCTGGCCTTGCAATGGTCATAAATAATCCAGTATATTGGGTTGTATTGAGACAAAAGTCTAGGTGGTAACCAAAAATACACAACTTCGTGAAACTGTGTCCAGATGGATAGAAGCATCAAAGAGTTCCCTCAGAGAGAAGAGTCTCTACATTAAAAAAAAAATTGCCAATCCAGACAAACAATCCAGGCTTGCCTAAGAAAGCTGACAGCATCCAATTTCCCAGTATCTTCCTTGCTTTGCCAAACCCTCCAGTATATTATTTTTTTCTGTGAAGGATGATGTGTGATATGGAAGACTGAGCAAGAAGGAGGGAATGGCTCAAAGTCAGTAAGGAAGACAGTCCCTGCAAATGGGAACTGTACGTACACAGGTTGCCTATGCCCCATTTTCAACCATGACCCCCTTTCTCTTGGCCTCACCACAATGACTGCAGACTGTACCATTTAGCAAGGAAATTCAACCTTCACAGGGGGAGGATTCTAGGGGCTCAAGAAGATGATAGAAGGATGGAAAAGTCAGCTTCCTTCCTTACAACTTACCAGGGTCTAAACATCTACGATGTGGAATAGAAAACTGCAAGTTCAACTTTAAGGAGAAGATATGTGTAGGAAAAGAAAACTAATGAAATTTTTTTATATAAAAAAGCAGTAAGTTACAGCAGGTAACTTAATCAGATTGATCAGCTATTTAATACAAGCTCAGATTTTTCAGAAATTGTAGAGACAAAACATTGTCTGTGGTCTTTTGCATTGAATCATGGTTAAAGTGGGGAGGAGTGTTCTTTCATTCTTTCTTCCTTATGTCCATTATAATACCTTTCACTACCTACCTTTCCTTGAATCTGTATCACTATCTGCATCCCAGCCCTGCATACTTTCTGCACCAGCCCTTACAGATATGGAATAGTTTAAATTACAGCATCTAAACTTGAGCTTTAAATTTATTGGTTGTTACTTTATAAGAAGTGGAATACAGGTGGCTTACGGAAAGCACAGGAATGAACTCCATTTTTTTCCAGCACTTTCATCTTATTGCCAGAATTAAGATGAAACCCATGGATGTTTTACACCTTATTCTGTGGGCCAAATTACTCAGATTGACACCATCGCTCAACCTGGTGTGCTTTTGTCTGGTTCCCAGTTACTTAACAGAAGTGTTTAAGAGCATAAGAAAACACTCTCTTATCAACTCCTTCCAGCTTTGACAAATGAAGTTTTAGGGACACCCTCACAAGGTAATATACAGACTGCCATAATTAATAGCCATTGATTTTACCCTCAAACACTCTTGGGAAAGCTCCAGTCCATAATCCTAAATCTTTACAGACAATATGCCTCTTTTTATGCCCCCTAAGTGTTTTGGCTGTGTAATATGGGCACTATTACAAGTTCAACTGTGGATTTGTTAAGTTAGCTGACATGGCACTACACACATCTGTAATTGCAGTCTTGCTTGTACTAAAAGTCATTCCATGCAGCCACTCAAGAACAGTATATCTATTTGAGGTGACTGAAAAAAAGGAGAGAAATGAGTGGATGATTTTGTGCTCTTTCTGCCAACTTTTGCAAGCCTGCATACTCTTCAAACTATAAGAGACAGTCTTTATTTTTTCCTGACCCCATCGCTATGGGGACTATGTCAACAACATAGCACTGGGCCAATGCCAGGTTGAAGTATGTATCTTCTGTGGCTTGGATCTTCTCTACTGAATACATGCACAGCCAACATTATTCTGTTCAGAATAATTCTGAACCATCCTGTTCAGAGAAGCGTTCTCAGGCATTGCATAATTGTCGCTTGCTATTTGATGTTCTTTTGATGCCTATTTTATCTAACCATTTCCTGTATTGCTATGTACTTTATATGTATTAGCCTACTAGCCCCACCACCTTTCCCTTCTCCTTTTATGTCATGTCTTTTTAGATTGTAAGTCTGAGGGCAGGGAACCATCTAATTACAAAGATTGTATGTACAGTGCTGTGTAAATTTACAGCGCTTTATAAATA
>NW_024803475.1:0-7953 GCF_019175285.1 Sceloporus undulatus | reverse complement strand
TCCACCCCCGGCATGTGGCCCCGCCCCAGAGGGTGGAAGCTCCACCCTTGGCACGTGGCCCCGCCCCAGAGGGTCGAAGCTCCACCCCCCAGCTTCGCCCCCCAGTCGCCTGAGGGACAGCAACCCGGCCCCCGGCTCAAAAAGGTTGCCTACCCCTGCTCTACAGTTTGTCCCTCTTTAGTTCCACCTTCCCTCCAAGGAGTTTAGGGTCAGTGTACACCAGGAAATTGTGCAACCCTCTAGATGTGGTTGGAGTGCAACTCCTTCCCAGCAGACTTAGCCAGCTTAGAGTAGTGGCAACTCCCAGATGTCAACCCTCATATATCAAATGGCGAAGAATGCTAGAAACTCCAGTGCAACTACATCTGGCCTGATTCCAAACCCTTATGTACATGGTAGCCCCTCTCTTCCTCCTCCCTTTATTCTCACAACAAGCTTATGAGGTAAGGAGTCTCAAAATTCCTTATGTTGTAGTAATGTTAAACTTCAGTTAAACATTTAGAAATACAGTTTACATAGATATCCAAAGATAAGGGGTAGTCAAAGTGACCCAGGGAATGCAAACACAGCAAATAAAAGTGTCTTAGGTGTGAACAGATCAGAACATTTATTTGCTGTGTTCGCATTCCCTGGGTCACTTTGACTACCCTACTCTGTTGTAGGTGTGAAGAAAGAGTATTGTGGTGTAGTGGTTTAAGCACTGGATTACAACTCTGGAGACCAGGCTTTGAATCCTGCTCTACTATGTAGAAGCCTACTGGATGATGACCTTGGGCAAGTCATATACTCTCAGCCTCAGCAATGGCAAACCCTCTCTGAAGAAACTTGTTAAGAAAACCCTTTGATAGGTTTGCCTTAGGGCCACCTATAAGTGGGACATTTTGTCTTGTACATGATAAAATCCAATTATAATACAGTACTTATGAGTCTTGCCATAAATGAGAGTCACATGTCCTCTCTTAAAGCATTATAGCAAAAGCAAGAAATGAGAAGAACCCCTGCCACTTTAGCCAGTAGTCCAAGTGCCCTGTAAAGAAATTCTTTCCTGATCCTAAACAGAGCCAAGGTCCTAAATGTGAGGAAGACCAATGATTTAATGGCAAATGCCACATTACATAATGATGTCTATTTTGTTCTAAAAGGAACCTTTCAGCTAACAAAATTCCAGCTAGAGAAGCAAGAGGTATGCTGAAAACTCTTTCCACCAGCTGGTTTTTTTTCACTGACAGTTCCAAACTCAAGCCCCAAGCTGCTGCCTACCCACACAACCCATGGGACTCCCAGTGTGTGCATATACAAGAGTAAGCGAACAAAAAAGCAAACATGAATGCCTCTGGGATCCTTTGGGATGAATGAAAAAGCTGTGTATTTTTGTAGGAGTGATGATGTGAAGTGAGAAAATGGCTGGTGGGGCAAGGATTAAGCAGCCACTTTATTTTCCCTGGATGTTTTCTCTATTCAGAATTCACCACTTTCAACAGCTGCTGTTCTTTACAGAAAGCAGCCTTCAGTTG
The DNA here is from genome assembly GCF_019175285.1 of Sceloporus undulatus. NCBI lineage: Eukaryota > Metazoa > Chordata > Lepidosauria > Squamata > Phrynosomatidae > Sceloporus > Sceloporus undulatus. The sequence continues at coordinate 6,439 of NW_024803475.1, read as the reverse complement.
TCATGGTTGGCAAGGAACAGAGTCTTTCATGGTGTATAGATCCAACCTCATACAACTGCTTGTCTCAAGTTGCAATATGCATAAACACTGGAGCCTGTTAGTATTATGAATATGCTTCCCCATGGCTAGGAGGTGGATGTGAAAAACTGTTCTCCATTGGCTGTATCTAGAGATTGTTGTGCCATAGCAAAATTCTGTGTGGTTTGTTCAGATGAGAAAAACAGTGGGGACGTAGGGTGGCTTTATTTACTCTGGCTACATCTATAAAGGGCAGTTCCCCACTGTGCATTTAACGTCACTTTAATTTCTTTTTGGCCCTCCAGGGCAGCACTGGCCTCCGCTCACCAATGCCATCCTCTCCCCAAGACCCTCAGTGTGCTGAAGAACACACCACAGGTCAAAGGAATGCACACAATCATCCGGTGAGTTTGCTGGCTCTCAAATTTGGCAGAGTTTTCCTTTTTCTCATTTCCAGCCTTCCTCTATGAGGCTTTGATTTAGATTGCAAACAAGAGTTGAGGAGGGGGTCCATATGCATGTAGAAATCTAGTATATTTTGAGGAGATCTAGACTAGAGTCTTACCCCTTGGTGCAATGGATCATAGAATCATAGAATCATAGAGTTGGAAGAGACCACTAGGGCCATCCAGTCCAACCCCCTGCCATGCAGGAAATCCAAATCAAAGAATCCCTGACAGATGGCCATCCAGCCTCTGTTTAAAGACCTCCAAGGAAGGAGACTCTATCACCTTCCGAGGGAGTGCATTCCACTGTCGAACAGCCCTTACTGTCAGGAAGTTCCTCCTAATGTTCAGGTGGAATCTCTTTTCCTGCAGCTTGCATCCATTGTTCCGGGTCCTGTTCTCTGGAGCAGCAGAAAACAAGCTTGCTCCCTCTTCAATATGACATCCCTTCAAATATTTAAACAGGGCGATCATATCACCTCTTAACCTTCTTTTCTCCAGGCTAAACATCCCCAGCTCCCTAAGTCGTTCCTCATAGGGCATGGTTTCCAGACCTTTCACCATTTTTGTCGCCCTCCTTTGGACACGCTCCAGTTTCTCAATGTCCTTTCTGAATTGTGGCGCCCAGAACTGGACACAATATTCTAGGTGGGGCCTGACCAAAGCAGAATACAGTGGCACTATTACTTCGCTGGATCTAGATACGATACTTCTATTGATGCAGCCTAAAATAGCATTGGCCTTTTTAGCTGCCGCATCACACTGTTCACTCATGTTCAACTTGTGGTCTACTTGGACTCCTAGATCCCTTTCACATGTAGTTTCATTCAGCCAGGTGTCCCCCATCTTATATCTGTGCATTTTATTTTTCCGCCCTAAGTGCAGTACCTTACATTTCTCCGTGTTGAATTTCATTTTGTAAGCTTTGGCCCAGCTTTCTAGTCTATTCAGGTCATTTTGAATCTTGATCCTGTCCTCTGGGGTATTAGCTATTCCCCCTAATTTGGTATCATCTGCAAATTTGATAAGTATGCTCCCAATTCTGTCATCCAGGTCATTGATAAAGATGTTGAATAGCACTGGGCCCAGGACAGAGCCCTGTGGGACCCCACTGGTCACTTTTCTCCAGGATGAAAAGGAGCCATTGTTGAGCACCCTTTGGGTTCGGCCGGTCAACCAATTACAGATCCATTTAACAGTTCCTTTGTCTAGCCCACATTTTACAAGCTTGTTTGCAAGAATGTCATGGGGAACTTTGTCAAAGGCCTTACTGAAATCAAGATATACTATATCCACAGCATTCCCTTCATCTACCAAGCTGGTAATTTTATCAAAGAAAGAGATCAGGTTTGTCTGGCATGACTTGTTTCTCTGAAACCCATGTTGACTTTTTGTGATTATGGCATTGCCTTCTAGATGTTCACAGACTCTCTGTTTAATGATCTGCTCCAGAATCTTTCCTAGTACTGATGTCAGACTAACTGGACGATAATTGTTGGGATCCTCTTTTTTTCCCCTTTTTGAAGATGCGGACAACGTTTGCCCTCCTCCAGTCTGCTGGGATCTCTCCTGTTTTCCAGGAGTTTTCAAAGATTATTGCCAATGGCTCCGATATTACATTTGCCAGTTCTTTTAATACCCTTGGATGAAGTTCATCTGGTCCCGGAGACTTAAATTCATTTAGATTAATAAGGTATTCCTCTACTATCTCTTTACTTATTCTGAGCTGAAATTCCTCTATTCTGTCCTCTGCTCCATTATCCTCAGATTGAGTTCCCTTTTCCTTTTCTGAGAAGACTGAGGCAAAGAAGGTGTTGAGTAATTCTGCCTTTTCTCTGTCTTCTGTTAGCATTTTGCCATCTTCTCCACGCAGTGGCCCTACCGTTTCCTTCTTCTTCCTTTTGCTGCGGACATATCCAAAAAAGCCCTTTTTATTGTTCTTAACCTCTCTAGCAAGCCTGAGTTCATTCTGCGCTTTAGCTTTTCTGACTTTACCCTACAAATGCCTGCTATTTCTTTGAATTCCTTTTTCGTGATTTCCCCCTTTTTCCATTTCTTATACATGTTCCGTTTCAAACTTAGCTCGGTTGAAAGTTCCTCAGTCATCCATCCTGGTTTCTTGAGACACCTCCCGTTTTTCTTTCTCACTGGAACTGTTTGAAATTGTGCCTTCAGTATCTCCCTTTTGAGAAAGTCCCATCCGTCCTGAACTCCTTTATCTTTTAGTATTTCTGACCATGGAATTGCCCTCAATACTTCTCTAAGTTTACTGAAATCCGCTCTCCTAAAGTCTAGGATGAACGTCTGACTATGCCTGGCTTCTCCTTTCCACTGTATTACAAACTCCAGGAGAACATGGTCACTTCCACCTAATGATCCCACTACTTGCACCCCATTAACCAAGTCATCCTTGTTGGTTAGGATCAGATCTAAAATAGCTGACCCCCTTGTTGCCTCTTCCACCTTTTGGACCATGAAATTGTCTTCCAGGCAAGTGAGGAATTTGCTAGGCCTTGAGGATTTTGCTGAGTTTGACTTCCAACAAATATCAGGATAGTTGAAGTCGCCCATCACTACTACATCTCTCTTTTCTGACTGTGTGGTCATCTGTTCTAGAAAGATATCATCCAATTCCTCAGTCTGACTTGGGGGTCTGTAGTAGACTCCCACCGTAACATCCTTGTTGTTTCCCTCCCCTTTAATTTTTACCCAGATGCTCTCCACCTGGCTTCCATGATTGATGTCCTGGATCTCTTCACTGGTGTAAATATCTCTGACATATAGTGCTATTCCTCCTCCTTTCTTGTTTGACCTATTTTTCTTAAAAAGCTTATACCCCTCTATTTCCACATTCCAATCATGAGACTCATCCCACCAGGTTTCAGTGATGCCTATTATATCATATTTGCTTTGTTGTACTAGGAGTTCGAGTTCATCTTGCTTATTTCCCATGCTCTGTGCATTAGTGTAGAGACATCGCAGACCATGGTTCCCTTTTACTTGCTGCCTGTGCAAGTTTTTTTGCCTACCACTGTTGGGTCCTTGCACTTTTTTTCTTGTTTCCTCTATGTCAGTTTGGCTATTTTCGCCATCCCTTTCGCCTTCCTTAATATTGTCTCCCTTCCCCTCGGAACTCAGTTTAAAGCCCTCCTGATCAAGTTCTTGAGACTGTTGGCAAAAACATTTCTTCCAACTGGCGTGAGATGCAACCCATCTGTTGCAAGAAGTCCCTCCTCATGGAACCGCAACCCATGATCGAAGAATCCAAATCCTTCTCAGCGGCACCATCTGCGAAGCCAGTTGTTCACATCCGCTATTTTCCTCTCCCTTCCTGGACCATGCCCTTCAACTGGCAGAAGAGACGAGATGACAACCTGTACATCCATTCCTTTCAGCTTCCTACCAAGCGCCTCGTAATCCCTTTTGATGTTCTGAATGCTGTGTCTTGCAGTATCATTAGTTCCCACGTGGACCAAAAGGAAGGGGTATTTGTCAGTAGGCTTAACCAGTCTTGTCAGCCTCTCTGTCACATCACGGATCTTTGCACCTGGAAGACAACACACCTCTCGAGACATCTTGTCAGGCCTACATATCACTGCTTCTGTACCCCTCAGCAAGGAGTCCCCCACTACGACCACACGCCTCCTCCGAGGCTTAGCAGCGACTGTTTCCTTGGGTGGGACTCTCAGGCTCCCCTGCTCTGTCCCTGAAGTCTGTCCATGCTGCTCTTCTTCATCCTCCTTGATAAGGGAAAGAGCTTCGAATCGATTCTCTAGCTGCAAGCTCCCAGAACAATTCCTTCTTGGCTTACTTCTCTTTGTGACATTCCTCCAGCTGTCTGCCTCCTGTGTATGGCAAGTGACCTCTTCCACCCTACCATCTTCCTCTGCATGGTACTCATCCAAGATGGTTAGTTCTAATGTGTCCAGGAAATCCTCTTGTTCCCTAATATGCTGAAGTGTAGCTACTCTTGACTCCAGCTGCTGCACTTTCTCCTCCAAGAGTGCTACCAACTTGCACTTGGTGCATGTGAAGTTCTCGACTTCTGTAGGCAAGAAGAGAAACATCCCACAAGAGTTGCAGGTGACTACAGCAGATCCCTCGTTGTCCATACTGCAAAGTCTTTAGTAATGACTATAACAGTCAATCTACTTGGAATACTACTTTAAAGGAATGTCCTGGCTGCTATCTGATACTTAAAGGCAAGGTTCTATTTCAATATCTGATACTAACCTGATGCCACTTGAGTAGAGTTGTTGAGTTAAAGAAAACTAAAACTAAAACCAAGCAGCTCCTCTCCTTCTCCTCTCTCTGGCCAGACTGCTCTGGAAGGCTCTGGAAGTTGGTATATAAAGCTAGTCTGCTAGCTCCGCCCCCTTGTGACTCACAGATGTGACTCACAGAAGCTCCTCCCCTTCAGCAACGAGCACACGGCCTCAAAATGGCTGCCAAGCAGCTCCTCTCCTTCTCCTCTCTCTGGCCGGACTGCTCATACTTGGGTCTGAGCTGTCTTGAAATACTGTGTTCTCCTATAATGAGCCTGTCCAGGCTTTTGAGCATCAAGGGAGGCCCTTCTTTTGTTCCCATCAACCTCACTGGCATATCTTATGGAAACATGGAAGAGGGCCTTATTGGTGGCTGCTCCCACAGTCTGGAACTCCATTCTCAGACTGGTGTCCTTGTTTATCTTCTGCTGGTTGGTGAAAACCTTTTTTGGAATAGCGGTATATAAATAAAACAAATTATTATTATTATTATTTTTAAAAAAATCTGATTGGCTTTTGGGGAAATGAAATCCTGGAAACCGCATAGAGCCAATGGGCCACACTTCTGGACCCTTGGGCTAGAAAGGGCTTCCCTTTCCAACAGATATGGGTTGTGGTCTAGTCTCCCATTGTACTTGGCACTGTAGGCTAGGGCTAAAATGTGAGGCTGAAATTGATGTTATAGTCATAGAAGGGTGGTGATATTTCCCTTTATTGTTGGGGGACATACATTTGATATGTGCATCATTAAAGGACAGCCCAACAATTCAGATGTTCCAGATGGCAAATGCTAGTAAACCCATATGGGCACAGGGTGTGCTTTCTCTGAGTCCTGGCTAAAATTAAGCTTTATGCTTTTGGGGCCCAGTGCTGAGGAAAACTTCTACATAACGTCATCAGGAGCTAGAATACCGTCTTCTGTGTTAGCCACATTTCAGAGCAGGTATATCTTCAAGAATGTTCATGTAGCTCATGACCCTTCCACACAACTCTCCCATGTTTCTTCCCATTTAGAGACAAGGAGACGAGCCGGGATGAGTTCATCTTCTACTCCAAACGGCTGATGCGTCTACTAATTGAGCATGCGTTGTCTTTTCTGCCATTCCAGGTAAGGGATTCAAAGCATCATTTCAAGCTTGGTCCCTATCTTTCATGGATGTGGTGGCTTAGTGGTTAGGATGCCAATTCTGATGATCGGAAGATCAGAAGGTTGGCAGTTCAAGGCCCGAGTGCTGCATGGCAGAGAGAGCTCCTGTCACTAGTCCCAGCTTCTGCCAACCTAGCAGTTCAAAAGCATGCAACTACAAATAGACAAATAGGTACCAATTCAGTGGGAAAATAACAGCGTTCCGTGTAGTTATGCTGGCCACATGACCAGCAGAGTAGTCCTTGGACAATGCTAGCTCTTCAGCTTAGTAGCGGAGATGAGCACCGCCCCTACAGTTGGTTACGACTAGACATTTGTGTCAAGGGAATACCTTTACCTTTACCTTACTCACCTTTTAAGGTGATTTTCCAAGAATCATTATTAACAGGGCTGCATATATGTTCATTTTATGGTTTCTGATCAGTGAGGGTCAGTTGTGTGACCTGTGTAATTACTACATCTGCTGCTATCATTATCATCATGATCATCATCATCTGTATCACACTTCACCATTTTCCCCAAATGGAGACTCATTGCATGCCATTGTACTATTACAGTGGTAC
>NW_024803474.1:913-7953 GCF_019175285.1 Sceloporus undulatus | reverse complement strand
GTACATACTTCATGCTCCTGCTATGACTGACACACACAAACACACAAATTTTGTAATTGTCAATTTGTAAACTGCTTTGATCTTTTTGGAAAGGTGGTGTATAAATAAATGTATTATTATATTATAATATTACAAACACAGCAGTTAACCTCAGAGATTTGTCTCATTTGTAAAAATGACATGATTATTTTCACCAGTGTCTAAAGGGGGAAGGGGGCGTGATGAGGGGAGGCTGTGGATCAGATCCATAAAGTAATACAGGTCTTATCCAGCCCAGGGGCCGGAGTTTCTCCATCTGGGATATAAATCATAGAATCATAGAGTTGGAAGAGACCTCAAGGGCCATCCAGTCCAACCCCATTCTGCCATGCAGGAACTCTCAATCAAAGCATCCCTGAGAAATGGCCATCCAGCCTCTGCTTTAAGACCTCAAACGAAGGAGACTCCACTGCACTCCAAGGAGGGAGTTTGTTCCACTGTCAAACAGCCCTTACTGTCAGGAAAATTCCTCCTAATGTTGAGGTGGAATCTCTTTTCCTGTAGATTGCATCCATTGTTCTGGGTCCTAGTCTCTGGAGCAGCAGAAAACAAGGGTGCTCCCTCCTCAATATGACATCCCTTCCAAAATTTAAACAGAGCTATCATATCACCCCTTAACCTTCTCTTCTCCAGGATAAACATCCCTAGCTTCCTAAGTCATTCCTCATAAGGCATGGTCTCCAAATTCTTCACCACTTTAGTTGCCCTCTTTGGACCTGCCTGGTGAACTCCCTCTCAAGCCGGCGGATGGCAGATTTAGACACTATACTTCCATTGTTGGAGCCCAAAATCACTTGTTTGCAAGAATGACAAGGGGATACTTGTCAAAGGCCTTACAGAAATCAAGATATACTATATCCACAGCATTCCCTTCATCTGATTGCATGTACAGCGCTGTGTAAATTTACAGCGTTTCATAAATAAAGGTTAATAATAATAATAATAATAATAATAATAATCTGCCAGGACCATTTATGGAGATTAGATTTGTCTGGCATGATACTTACCTCTGCATCGGCCCAAAGGAGGCATATGTCACCTGCGTATTTCACCAGCAGGTTGCTGCTCTCTGTGTCTGAGTGCTGCAGGGTTTCTTGCCAAACCAAGCCTAACCTTGGTCCCTTTTCTCAGGACCTTCATCTCAGCCTCCTTGTACATGGCTTTGGGCCCTCTCTTTCTGGAGGTGACCCAAGTGCAGGACCACCAGGGCCCCCCGCAGACCTGATGGCTGACACAGAGGCCAACCGGAGGGAATTGGGCTCCAAGAGAAAGAGGCTGCCGAGGTACAACAGCTCTTTGGTGAGTCACTATCCTATTATCTTCATCTGGATCATTGCTGGGCCAATTGATGAAAGGAATGAAATACAATACTATCTGAGTTTGGCAGAGACAGTCCTGGTTAATCCTCTGTCACCCCATTATTTGGGTTTTTTTTTAAAATGTCCTGGTTTCCCTCTCCTCCTACCACTTTCCCCCTTCTTCAGCTGACTCCAATTTCTGCATAATGAATGCCAAGGAGTTTGCACCCCATCAACTCAAACATGGGGAGAGGAGAAGAAAGAAGGGGTCAGGGACATGTCCTTGCTAGGAGTCTGAGGCAAAAGCGAAGTGCTGTGCCCTTCCCCGCTTGTGTGATCTTCCTCATAAACGACTTTGACCATCTTCATCACTTTCTGGCGTTGCTTGTCCACATGTATCTTGTTTTTCCATCTGTGAAATGTTGGGAATATGGGAGAATGTCTCTGGATCTAAATTGAGGGTGGCCCCATGGCCCTCAAGCCCACAGTGCTCCCCAGAACTGCTTTTTAGAAATGACATTTGCCTCTGAAATTTGGCAACAAATGGCTAAATGCACTATAATCTTTGGAAGCCAAATGTACTATACGTGTTGGGATAGTCATTATCCTAATCCATCATCAATATCCCAGCCATGGTCTAAATTATATTGTTGATTATATTGTATATTACATTGAAAGAATTCGAGACAAACTGGACCTCGAAGGCAGTAGCTTTTCTCTTGCTAACAGCAATTAAAGTTTATTTCTTGGACAAAATTCTAAGGTGATGAAATAATTTTTGGGATGCATCTTGTGCTTCTCCCTCCCCTTTTATTAGTCATTCTCTGGATGGGGGCTATTTTTATTGCAGGTGACCTTTGCGGATGTGGCAGTATATTTCACTGAGGATGAATGGAAACTGCTGACGAAGAAGCAGAGACTTATGTACAAGGATGTGATGATGGAGACTTACGAGAATGTGGCCTCTGTGGGTAAGGAAGCTGAATTCATTGCCCTTACTATGAAGACTGAGGGCCCTTTCATTCTACATTATCATGGCACTATGATTCCACTTTAGAATCATAGAATCATAGAGCTGGAATAGACCACAAGGACCATTTGGTTCAACCCCTTGCCATGCAGGAAACACATTGAAAGCATCCCCGACAGATGGCCACCCAGCCTTTGTTTAAAGGCCTTTACAGACCTTCAAAGAAGGAGAACTTTAAAAATTAATAATAATAATAATAATAATAATAAGATGCCACCATGCTCTGAGGGGGTATATTCCACTGTGGCATAGCTCTTATTTTCAGGAGGTTCCTTCTAAAGTTTAGGTAGAGCCTCTTTTCCTGTGGCTTCTGACCATTGTTCTATGTCTTTTGCTCTAGAGTAGGGTTGTCATATTCTTCTTGGGCTAAACTGGGGTGGGGTGGATGCCCCCCCTTCCCAGCCTCACAACCAATCAGAGAAGCCTTTGGGGGCGGAACGTCCGGTTGCAATGACCGCTGGGGCTTGTAATCACAGTGGGTTCCTACTGGCGAAAACAAGCCCCAGCAGCCATTGCGACTGGAGGTCCCTCCCCTGGACGCCTCTCTGATTGGTTGTGAGGCTGGGAAGGGGCGGGGCATCCTGCAACTACAGGTCCCATTGGCCTTTTCGGCTGGAGGTCTCGCCTCTTTACCCATCCAGAACCCTCTCTAATTGGCTGCAAGGCCGGGAAGGGGAGGAACGTCCGGCCATGCTTCCAAGGGCCGGGAAGAAGGGCAAAAATGGAGGAGGTTAGTGGGCTGGAGGACAAGGGCGGCAGGCTGGAGGACAGGAGGCCAAAACCCGGGATTGTCCCACCTAAATTCATGACATAGCAACCCTACTCTAGAGCAACAGAAAGCAAGCTTGCTCCATCCTCAGTAACTCTTCAAGTAGTTGAACAGGGCTATCATATCCACTCTTAACCTTCTCTTCTCCAGGCTAAACATTCCCAGCTCCCTAAACCACTCCTCATAGGGCTTGATGGTTTCCAGACCCTTCACCATTTTCATTGCTCTCCTTTGGATAGACTCCAGCTTCTCAACATCCTTTTTTAATTATGGTGACCAGAAGTGGACACAGTATTCCAAGTGAGGGCCTGACCAAAGCAGAATAGAGTTGCACTATTACTTCCCTGAATCTATAACATAGAATCATAAGAGTTGAAAGAAATTAGCTTAGCTGAAAGGAGAGATATAGTTTGGTTGGGAGGGACAAGAACAACCTCGGGATTCAGCCCAACTATACCAGGCCTGAAAGCACAGAGAACTCCAAAGGCATTTATTTAGGTTAAAAGCAAAACACACACACACACACACATAAGCATTCACACACACGCACAAGAACTAGATAACAGGTGGAAGTGGTGAAGAGATGTAAGACTTTCACAATGGTAATACTTTACCTAGGTGGATCTTGATTCCAATTGCTGAGGGTTTGAAATGGGAAGAGAAGTCAGGAGCTCCTGCGACAAATGGGTTTGGCGAGTGCATTGAGGTGCTTAGCCATGTAAACTGACTGTCTGTCTGTCTGTAATTGGACTGACGTCAAAGAACAGCCAGTCAGGGCAGATACACACACACACACACACACACACACACACACACACACACAATGGAATTGTTGATTGAGGGCAACAAGGTTTATATTGCTTTAGAATGTTTCCGGGGGGAAGAATGGTCTGAAACCAAATTGAATGCAATCAGTGCTTGGTGCAAATATCTCAGACAAAAAGCATTAGCACAATGGCTCTCAGGTCCTTCTTGGCTGTGAATTCTGATCGCGTTCACAAGCCAATATACAGCACAATCTGAGGGTGATGCTCTCAGATGCAACTCAACAATAACATTGCAGAGTACGGAAGCAAATATCCTGATATAGATATTGGCAATGCACTGACCACTTTTCACACTTAAAAGTAAGTCACAAACACAGTTGATTTCATTGAAATCCTTGGAGGTTCTCTAACTTGAGTTACAAATTAATACAAATATTTGCAAGCTCTCTTCTCCGACTTCCATGAACTTCATCATCTCTTCTACACACAACTACAATCCCATCCACACCAATCCGCATGTCAGCTGTATGCTGTATTGGCTGTGAGTCATATTCTGGTGCCAAAAAGTATGTAGTGACCTCTGCAGTTAGCTTGCATCATGCCATGTGCTCTAACTCAGCACTCTATGGCAGTCTCACAGAATATGATGCCACCTATCAATCAAAGTATTTTTGCACATGTTTCATGGAATATTGTTTCAACAGACCTTTGACTATCTCCTTCCACTGATTCCCTCAAGGCAGTCCCCATTCTTTCCTAGTTCCTATGAGTAAGGATACAGTTGTTCCATGGATTTAGGGGCATAAGCAGCAGGGTCATGCTTGGGTTACTCACAGCAACTTCATTAATTTAATTTCACATAAGGAGGGGTTAATGTGGACTAAATCATGGGGTAACACCCTCCTCTCTTAATTCTGATTTTCAGTCTTAACTGTCATTGTCCTTTTTTACAGAAGAACATTTTAGTCATGAGAGAGTCCACACAGGAAAGAAGTCATATAAATGCCAGCATTGTGGAAAATGTTTTTCCTCGAAGTCGTACCTAGTGACACATCAGAGAGTCCACACAGGAGAGAAGCCACACAAATGCCAGTATTGTGAGAAATGTTTTTCTTTGAAGGGAGACTTAGTGAGACATCATAGAATCCATACAGGAAAGAAGCCATACAAATGCCAGCATTGTGGGAACTGTTTTTCTTGGAAGTTAAGCCTAGTGACACATCAGAGAATCCACACAGGAGAGAAGCCATACAAGTGCCAGCATTGTGGGAAAGGTTTTTCTTGGAAGTCAATCCTAGTGAAACATCAGAGAATCCACACAGGAGAGAAGCCATACAAATGCCAGCATTGTGGGAAATGTTTTTCTCAGAAGTCAAACCTAGTGACACATCAAAAAGGCCACACAGGGGAGAAGCCATACAAATCTCAGGAGTAAACTAACATTATTTTTGTCAATACGGAATATAAAATACTTTAATTCAGTGTTGCTAAGAAAGGGCCCATGTGGTTTTGTTTGTAAGGCTTGTCTGTCCATATGTGTGTTTGTGTTTTAAAGTTGTATTTTGTTAACTTTAGATTTTAATTGCTAATAGTATAGATAGTTGCTATGGGTTGTAAATTTAGCTGGGAATTATGGGTCATGGTATACTTTAGCTAGATGGGGGGCTGGGATTTGTTGCAGCTGTCTAGAATAGTTATGGGAATGATAGCTTTTGCAATGTTTGGGATGTTGGCTGAAGAAAGTTGGGGGCAGGTATTAACAGAAAGGGGTCTAGTTTCTGGGAATGGAAAGGGGGCCTTGTTACCTTTGGGGGAGAGACTGTGGGAATTAGAGGTGGGGTCTAGGATTGGAAGAGGGTGGAGTTTTAAGTTTTGGGGTTTGAATGTATTGTTTGACTTGGAGTGGGCAGTTCTGGCTTAAAGACTGAATTTCTGACTATGTGTTCTCAATAAAGTTCTTTGCTATTTCAACACACTGGACTCTTTGATGCACAAAACTGACCTTTTATTCTCTCCTCAGTCCTCAGCTCCATTCCCATCCATAAGAACAGCAGAGGCAAACATACAGGATACACAGAGAGAGCTTTATTTCCAAAACAGAGCCTCCCTTTCCTGCCTTTCCCTCCTGAGTCCAGCTCTGCACCTTGGGCTCCATTGCGGTCTCCTCAAAGGAAGAAAGGAGAGAAGGAAGGGGAGGCCGCTGAATCCCCGGTGCATACTTTCCTTTCCCACAAAGGATGCCAGTGGAATAAGCAGCAGCAGCAGCTAGGCCCTGGCAATCCCTGCGCATGCTGAGGAGGGGCCTCGAGGGGGATGTTGCGGTCGGCCAGGACCAAAAGCCTAGGCGACTCCAGCAGCAGCTCTGAGACCAGTTGTGTCAGCTTGGCTAAGGAGTCTGTTAAGGAACAGGAAGGATGGTAAACCAACAGATTCCCCAGACTTTCTCTAGTCTTTAAGCTGAGGTAAATACATTCAATGTGGTCGATCATACGGATAGGTATCCTGCTCAAGGCAAGATTGTCTTCATGGACCAAAGGCACTCCCCATACCTGCTCACTGATGGAGAACCCGGCTGGTTGTGAGACTTGGGATTGTTCTGACCAATAATCCACAACAACTTCAGATAAATCAGAAAGTTTATTGATAAGGTAGAAACATTCCTGGTCACGTTAATGAAGAATCTGAGGCACACAAAGGGAAAGCCTCAATTTAAAACGACCTGTGCCCCCCCTTTCCTTCCTTTCCCTCTCAGATGTCCTCCCCAAATCACTCCCCCTCTCAGCGGAGGCTTGGATCCCTACATCAAAGCAACCCAATACGAGCATCATTTGGTCTCCGGACATCCTCTGTCTTGGGAAAGCTATTGATGCTCAATTGATGACTTGTATCTGTGGAACCTCTCTCAGTTGTAAATCTTTCTCAAGGTGTGAAAGACTCTTTGTCCTGTTAGCCTATGTTCTGCCTACGTGACACATTCGATTACAAATCATGGCCGCAGATGGGCATTTCCCACAATGTTTATTCAATTGAGTCCCACAGATACATACCCATATTCAATCCCTATATATATTGCCAGGACACCAAGATCTACACTTATATATAAGCATATATATATGTGTGTGTGTGTGTATGTGGGC
>NW_024803474.1:0-903 GCF_019175285.1 Sceloporus undulatus | reverse complement strand
ATAGATAGATAGATAGATAGATAGATAGATAGATAGATAGATAGATAGATAGACAGACAGCAGCTTCAACCAGTCTGCCTTCAAACATTCCAACACGTCATACAACAAGGTGAAGGTTGTATGTACCTATCATCAATGTGCATGTTATTAATTAATAACTTAGATGACTTAGTCCAAACTCTTTGTACTATCATGACAGAACCCCGAATGAATAAATGAATGACGGGGTTCTGACAACTTAGATGACTTAATCCAAACTCTTTATATCATCATGACAGAACCTCGAATGAATACATGAATGAAGGGGTTCTGACACTGGTAAGGCCTGATCCCAGCTGGCTGAGCTATCATCACCCAGCCAGGTCTCCGTGAAACAAGCCAGGTCAGCCTCTTGGTCCAGTAGGAGATCATGGACTATATGTGTTTTATTTTTGACTGACCTGGCATTACACAAGAGCAGGGAAAGGTTCTGTGGTTGGTTTGGTATGCTCTCCAGCCCTTTTGGGATAGCAGGGTGAATGGAAGGGGAGAGAGATATCTGTCAGGGTCCTAATTGCAGCCCATCTTGCAACACAAAAGGCAGTACTTTGAAAAAGGAAGAGCTTGTATTGAAGAAGAAGTAATGGAAGTGGCTTTTTGTCACGAATGAAAGAAAGTATAAAGATATCCAGTTTATAACCATATGAATCCACCCCACTCCATTTACCAGTAAACCAAATTAATTGGATAGCCCTTTTCCACACAGCGTTCTCCCGCCTTTTCTGCGCAGTGTCCTCCCATCCGGGATTCTGGCAGCTTTTATCAAAGCAATTACGCTCTCATGTGTCTTTTCTCAACCACTGAACCTGTGGCCTTAGACCACAGAACTCAGCCACACAACAGTTTTCATTAACATTATGGCTT
>NW_024803473.1:0-7957 GCF_019175285.1 Sceloporus undulatus | reverse complement strand
CACCTTTTTAATGCCGCTTCTTCCCGCTTGAGGCGTGCGGGGGCGTGTTCATGATGGCATTCAGGTAAAGCCCGTCTGAAGGCTCTACCTTCATGACGTCATGAGTACATCCCTTTTTGCCCGTCTGTAACCCGCCATAGAGTTAGAAGAGACCACAAGGGCCATCCAGTCCAGTCCCCTTCTTCTTCTATGCAGGAACTCTCAATCAAAGCATCCCTGACAGATGGTCATCCAGCCTCTGCTTTAAGCCCTCCAAAGAAGGAGATTCCACTACACTCTGAGTATCTTCCATGGTCAAACAGCCTTTACTCTCAGGAAGTTCCTCCTGATGTTGAGCTGGAATCTCTTTTCCTGGACATTGCATCCATTGCTCCATGGGGTCCTATTCTCTGGAGCAGCAGAAAACAAGCTTGCTCCCTCCTCAATATGACACCTTTCAAATATTTAAACAGGGCTCTCATATCACCTCTTAAATAATAAATAAACCTTTTAACCTTCTTTTCTCCAGGCTAAACATACCCAGCTCTCTAAGTCGTTCCTCATAGGGCATGGTTTCCAGACCCTTCACCATTTTAGTCGCCTTCCTCTGGACACGCTCCAGTTTCTCCACATCCTTTTTGAATTGTGGTGCCCAGAACTGGACACAATATTCCAGGTGGGGCCTGACCAGAGCAGAATAGAGTGGCACTATGACTTCCCTTGATCTAGATACTATACTTCTATTGATGCAGCCTAAAAAAAGGAGCCCTGATCCAGTCCAACCCCCTTCTTGTGCCATGCAGGAACTCTCTGCCAAAGCATCCCTGGGACAAATAGCCATCCAGCTGCTGCTTAAAGACCTCTAAGGAAGGAGACTCCACCACAATCTCCAAGGAAGGAGTGTGTTCCCCTGTCGAAGAGAGTTGGGCATCCAAGCTCAGGCTGGAGTCCAGGAGGAAAAGACCCAAGCTGCGATCCTGAGACTTCAGGGGGAACGTGACCCCATCCATCACAGGCAATATCCCTATTCCCAGACCTGCCTTATCACTGACCCAGAGCACCGCTCTCTTCTCTGGATTAAGCTTCAATTTCTGTGCCCTCATCCAGTCCATTACTGACCAGATCAATGGAGTCAAACTACAGGAAAAGAGATTCCACCTCAACATTAGGAGGAACCTCCTGACAGTAAGGGCTGTTTGACAGAGGAATTGACTGATTCAGACCATGGTGGAGCCTTCTTCTTTGGAGGCTGTCTTTAAGCAGAGGCTGGAGGGCCATCTGTCCAAATGGGGTTGCTTTGACGGAGAGTTCCTGCATGGCAGAGGAAGGGGCTTGGACTGGATCAGGGCCCTTCTTGGGGTCTCTTCCAACTCTAGAGTTCTATGATCCTAAATTGCTGTTCAGTTACAGTCAGGCTAAATACAGATCTAACCCACAATTAATTATTAATCTTAATGATAATCCAGACTAATTAAACTTGCTATTTCACTGACTGGTACATCAGTATGCTAACTATAATGAAAAGAGGCCAACAGCAGTGGACTTCATCTCCTCTGCCCCGGCTCTGGGTCCATAGTCATCTGGAGCCATGATAAACTCTAATAAGGATGTGCTGGAAATCTTGACTCTTCCTTTTGGTCCAGAGGACCTAAATGCTGTAAAACAGCCCAGTTCCCAAGAGTTTGGTTTGTATTGACTTCACCTGGGTCTAGCAAAATTCATGGTAGAGACGCATGGGGCCCATCACACTGCTATTACAACAATATCTGGAGTTTAAAACTTGGTGTCAACTAACCTGCTTTAAACCATGGTTCCAACTAGCCTGCTTTAAACCATGGTTCCAACTAGCCTGCTGTGGGGGTTGGGGGCTGAGATGGGCGCTTGCCTTGGATCTAGAGGTGAAGGGGGTGCAGCTTGCAATCTGAAGCAGCTTTGATTTAGGACTTAATTTGGCTTTGCTCCACTTGGTTGGGGCCCAGTTTCTCTTCTTCGCTTCCCCCGAAGGCTTGCAGAGGCCCGCTGGGTGCGTGGGGAAGCGAAACCCGAACCCGCCACAGCATCTTTTCCCATGCCAGAGAGCAGTCTGGGGGAGGAAGGAGGACGCAGGTTGGAGAGGAGGTGGCTTCTTGTGGCCCTGAAAGGCTTTGTTTCTGTTGTTGGGGGGCTACAAAGCAAGGCTCCCTCGCTACAGGCGGGTGGACTCTGAACACTGGAAGGAACCCCTTGCCATCAAGAGAGGCCCCAAAATAGAGCAATAGTCCAGAGCGCTGGTGGGGTCTCTCCTCTGGAGGTCTTCTAAAAGGGGCTGGAGAACCTCTGCTGCTGGGGTTGCTCTCCCTGGAGATCCAGCACTGAGCCAAGGATAGGAGTGGATGGCCTCTCTAAAGTGTACTGTCAAACTGTAGCTTACAGCTCAATGCTATGGAATCCTGGGATTTGTAGTTTTTGGGATGCTTAGCCTTCTCTATCAGAAACTACAAATGCCAGAATTCCATAGCATTGAGCCACAGCAATGAAAGCAGTGTCAAACTACAATATTTTTACAGTGCAGATGCACTCTATGGCTCAGCGCTATGGATTCCTGGGATTTGTAGTTTGGGAAGAATACTTAGCCTTCTCTGTCAGAAATGACAAATTACAGACATTGCAAATCCCAGAATTCCATAGCATTGTTCCAGAACATTTAAAAGCAAACTGTATCACTTTTGCAATGCAGATGCAGCCTAGGTCTCAGTGTTATGGATTCCTGGGATTTAGTGTCTGTTCAACCAGATTCTGCCAGCAACTGGTGACGTCACCTGCGCTCTGTCGGCTGATTGGCTATTGGAGCTGAAGAGGCCGGCGGAGGGGGCTTTTCTCAAAAAAGTTTGGGGTCATCTGCCTGGAAAAAGGACTCTGGACCGCAATAGGACAAGGAAGGAGGGAAAGCATGCCTCTGAGCATGGGCAGAGTGCATTTCCTCCTCTGATGGCATCCTTCAGGGCCTGGGCCTGGATTCAGAATATGCTCAAGTGACCCATATCCAAGGAGAGGCCCGAAGGAGGGTCCTCTGTCCTGCCCTCCTGGGGGTGGGGGTTGGGGGGCTCTCAGAGCATGGATCCCCCTCCCAGTTTCCAGCCATAAAAGTCCCCCTTAGCAGCAAAAAATAGCAAGGAAGAAGAAAGCATTTATGGCACCATGAAGTTTGGTCTACTCCAAATGTATATAATAAACTTATATTTATATAATAAATAATAAATAATAATTGTTTTATTTGTATACCGCTTTTCTGTCTGATCAAAGCGGTTCACATTATACCGGTTATGTGACATATGTCACAATACAATACAGTACAATACAAAGCAGTACAATAATCAAGCAATACAGTATATCCACAGTTACATCAGCAATATTACACAGTTCAATAAAACTCTCATAGCAAATACAAATCAATTTAAAAGCAATCGGTTGTGGTTGGATATCTGGATCTTAATTAGGGTATTCTATCTCTAAAGAGAATCAGGGGGGTATGCTATCTGAAAAAGAGGCGTTTTCAAAGCCTTCTTGAAGGCTTCCAGCGTGGAGCACAGCCGGATCTTTTCAGGGAGATCATTCCAAAGAGCAGCAGCTGTCGCCATATAGGCTCTCTGATAAGTTTTTGCTAGTTTTACCCTGGGGTATTCAAGTACATATGTCCCAGATGTTCTGAGGGTGCGGGGGGGGAGGGGTTATGCAGGGAGAGGCGCTCCCTCAAGTAACTCAGGCCCAAGCCATGTAGGGCTTTAAAGGTAACGACCAACACTTTGTCTTGCGCCCGGAAGCTAATAGGCAGCCAGTGGAGAGATTTTAATATTGGTGTTATATGGTCCGATCTTGAAGTACCCGTGACCAATCTAGCTGCAGCGTTCTGAACTAGCTGAAGCTTCCAAATCTGGTACAAAGGTAGCCCCATGTAGAGCGCATTGCAGAAATCCAAGCGAGAGGTTACCAGTGCATGGACTACTGTTTCAAGGTCCTTTCAATCCAGACAGGGGCGCAGTTGGCGTATCAGCCGCAGCTGGTACCAAGCACTCCTGCCATCGCATCCACTTGAGATGATAACTGCAGAGATGGATCCAGGAGTACTCACAAACTGCGAACTTTGTCCTATAGGGGGAGCTTAACCCCATCAAGGATAGGATGACAAATTTCCCTATCTGGATTCGGGATGCCTGTCATGAGTACCTCTGTTTTCTCTGGATTCAGCTTGAGTTTGTTTTCCCTCATCCAGCCCATTACTGACTCCAGACAGGGCTCCAGAGGGGAGGTGGGGTCCTCAGTCACTGTATCAGTTGGAGACATGGAGAGATAGATCTGGGTGTCATCAGCGTACTGATAACACCGAGCTCCATGCTTCCAGATGATCTCTCCCAGCGGATTCATGTAAATATTAAATAGCATGGGGGATAGAATGGCGCCCTGCGGAACGCCAGATGTCAGCTCCCTTTTACGAGAGCACATATCCCCCAGCCTCACCGACTGGAACCTTCCCAAGAGGTAGGACCAGAACCACTGAAGCGCAATGCCCCCAATACCCAACTCTCCCAGGCGTTCCAGAAAGATACCATGGTCGATGGTATCGAAGGCCAGAGAGATGTCCAAGAGCACCAACAGGGTCACATTTCCCCTGTCAATGCTCAGACGGAGATCATCGACTAAGGCAACCATGGCAGTCTCGACTCCGTGTCCTGCCCTGAAGCCAGTTTGAAATATATGTTCTGATTATTATGTGCCTAAAAATGACAGGCCCCTGTTATCCCCCCCTCCCCTCTGATGTCCTGCAGGGACTTTCCAGGAGCACAGCCTTTAGCTCAGCCAATCAGAGCCTCAAGGACTGTCATGGCGTCATCAGTTGCCAGGCAGAGGAAAACCAGCTTTTGCAACCACCACCTCTTAGGGTTTGCAGCATCCTCACTGCAGAAATAAGGCAGTTTGATACCACTTTGGCTGCCATGGCTGTATCCCACAGAATCCTGGGATCTGTAGTTTACTGAGGTATTCAGCCTAGTCTGCCAGAGAGAGCCCTGGCCCCTCACCAAACTACAAATCCCAGGACTGCATAGGAAAAGAGCCACGGCAGTTAAAGTGGTGGGCACCCAAAGTCACACTTTCTCAGCCTCAGAGGAAGGTAAAGGCAAAGCTCTTTGAAATCACTGAAACCTGGGCTGCATCCACACTGGAGAAATAACCCAGTTTGGCACCGCTTTAAATGCCCTGGCTCAAGGCTATGGAATTCTGGGAGTTGGAGTTTGTTGTGGGCCCAGAGTGGAGTGGAGCTTAACTCTCAGAATTCCATAGCCTTGAGGCAGAAAGAGTTAAAGCGGTACCAAACCAGGTTATTTCTCCAGTGTGGATGCAGTCCTGGTTGGATGAATCCCATGATTGAAAGTAATCGAGGGGTAGATTTGAACCCTGGTCTCCTGGTCCTCCAAGTCCTTAGAACAAATCTTGCTCAGAAAACCCATGATCGGTTTGGTTTCAGAAACGACTTGACGGCGCACAACAACAACTATGTGCAACAATACTATTCGGAGATCTCAAAAATGCTGAAAATGACTTTATTGATTGAAAAAAGAGAGAGAGAAACTGATACAGTGGTACCCCGGGATACGAAATACCCAGGTTACGAAATTTCCGGGATACGAAAAAATCCCATAGGAAATACTTGTTCCACAGGTTACGAATGTTTTTTCGGGTTACGAAAAATTTTTTGGTGCTTTTTTCGGCTTTTTCGCACGAAATCGCGGCTTTTCCCCATTAGCGCCTATGGCAATTCGGCTTACGAAGGCTTTTCGGGTTACGAAAGCGGCGGCGGAACGAATTAATTTCGTAACCCGAGGCACCACTGTATTCCTATTTGCACGGCTTGTTGCAAGACTAACCAAGGTGAAAAGGAGAGAGTATACAAATACAGTGTTATTGGCATAAAAGTACCTGGAAATGTACAAAGAGGCAAGTGTCTGTTTCCCTGTTTATCGAAGAATCATAGGGCCCTGGTCCAGTCCAACCGCTTTCTGCCATGCAGGAACTCCCATCACCGCCATCATCTCTCAAAAATGGCTGGGAAAGGAGCCTCCTGTCCTTATGCACTAGGTCTCTTCCACACTTAGACCGCTTGGGTCCCACCACGAAGACTATCCTGGGTTCAGTGTATGGGATTCTAGCTTTTATAACCCTACAACCATAGAGCTGGAAGGGGTTCCCAGAGGCCATCCAGTCCAGGGCAGGACATCCAGCCAGAGCATCCCCAGCAGCCTCTTTATGAAGACCTTGCTTCTAATGTTCAATGCCCTCCTGTAATTGCAAACCATTAGACCTGGTCCTACCCTTGGGCTCCGTAGGGAACAGATATGCCCCCTTCTTCTCTGGGGCAGTCCTTGAGGGAGGTTTAAAGAGGGCCACCATGACACACCTCAGCCTTCTCTTCAAGCTGAAAATGCCCAGGTCCTTCAAGCTCTCCTTATAGATTATGTTCTCTATCCCTCTGATCATCCTTCTCTGTCTTTCTCTGAACCCATTAGTTGTCTCTATCCGTCTTAAAAGGTGCCCAGAATTGCCCTCAGGACTCCAGATGAGGATTCCTCACCAAAACAAAATGTCGTAGGACTATGCTTCCAATAACGCAAACTAAAATAACATTCACCTTCTTTGCTGCAACATCACATTGCTGGCTCATGTTTGGTTGGCCGAATAAAGGTAGCCCTGTTTTGTGCATTTGGGATGTTATTGCATTTTGCTATATGGCCAACACAGCCAATCCTTGGATAGGTATAATATTCCCCTTGTAGCTTCATGGCACACCAGGGCTCCCCAGAGGAGAATTATGAGCACCACAGAAAACTAGAAATCCCAGGAATTGAAAGGCATTTAAAGTGGTCTAACTGTGCAGTGCAGAAGAGACCCTTGGATCCCTTGGATGCGTTTTGGCATTTCATGCCAACAAGGAACTGGGAAAAGGGGAAACATAGTCAGCTTTGTAAATTGAAAACTTGCAAATAAATCACCCAGAAGCAAATAAACCCAAAGCGAGGGCAGGGAACTGGTTTGGGTTTGGGTTAGCATTAAGTTGAAGGTTAAGGCTAAGGTTAGGGTCCTCCTCTCCTTTCCTCTCCTCTCCTTTTGTGTCTCCTCCAAATTTTGCATCCTCCAAGGAAGGAAAACACGCAGCTGTCGGTGGGAAGGGAAGCGGATTCCTTGCCTTGTCCATGAAATGCAGATATCTAGCTCATGAGTGCCGCTGAAGAGAGAGAAGACAATGGAGAGAGAAAGAGGTGAGCCGGAGGAGAAGAGACCCTCCCAGACCCCCAAGGAGCAAGCAGGGCCTCCACAATCCCCACCAGAATGACCTCCTGCCCACCAAAGAAAGGCTCCAGGGGCCAGCTGTAGCTCCTTCTGCTGGCCATTGAAAGAAAGAGCTGCCCAGGGCATCTCAATGCACTTGAGGGTTGCTCAGTCAACTCCAACGGACTCAGAAGGGATCCAGTGGGGAGGCTCACTAAGGAGGATCCACTGGCTCTTCTGGGCCGGGTCATTTTGGGGAAGCGGGGAGACAGTGGATGGAGTGTGGGGCAACAGAGAGAAAAGTTACCTGGAGACTGGGGCAGAACGTTCCCTGGAAAAGAGAAAAAGGCACAGTCAGCATCCTGGTTTCTCTCAGTAGCTGAGAGATCTAATACCTCTTTCTAAAACTGAGCCCCTTTGGAGTTTCTAGTGCATAGATGGCAACGTTTGCCCCGTGGCATGCATCCCTTCTTCTCAAGGCAGCCAAATGTTGCCAGAGGATGCGACTGTCCAGACGGCATGCAGCACCAGATCTAAACCCCTTCCTCCTCACCTTTCTTGTTCTTCAGGTAGAGGAGGAGTCCCGGGACCAGGAAGACCAGGCCCAGGATGATGCCTGCGATCCCTGTCCACATCTTGCTCCGGGCCGAGTCCGACAGGGGCTCTGGAAAAAGAGGAG
>NW_024803472.1:0-7959 GCF_019175285.1 Sceloporus undulatus | reverse complement strand
GTGACATACAAAATGTTAATTTCTAATTAAAAATCTAGTTCTGTCATTGTTGATTAGAGAGTATATTTCTTAAGTTGGCTTCCAGTTGTGGGGTAATTGTACTTCCAGTTCCTTTTGTATCCATTGTTTGAATGCTTAGCTTGTAAACACTTACCTTCAGGTATTACAGCTACTGCAGTGGTAGAATGTCACAAAGCATGTTGAGAGATGCATACTTTTAAAGATGCATACTGTTTCAGCTTATACAAACAATATTATTATTATTATTATTATTATTATTATTATTATTATTATTATTATTAGGGGCTGTTTTGCACTGAGTTGCGAGGTATGTGAATTTGAATAGGAAAAAACATCTGCTTTGAAAACTACTATATATACTCAACTAAGTTGATCTCATGTATAAATCAAGGGCAGGTTTGGGGGCCAGTAAAGGATGAAGCAGATGAAAATGGCGTCAAAGAACTTAAAAAATGTCAGAAGGCATAATTGTTTGGGCTCATCCTGAAGGCTGGATAGATGAGGAAGGAACTATGGTAGATCATGGGTGTGCAATGTGTCAGGGAGGCGAACAGACACAGGGGGAACTAAGAAAATCCACACATATCAAAAAGCATGAAAAGGCAAAGCAAAGAAAATGGAAACAATGGCCTGTTACAGACTGCCAAAATAAAGCTGCTTCGAGTCTCTTTGGAGGTATGCTATTTAAATGATGCATGGGTCCTAAGAGTCCGGAGGTTGCACCAAAGCCACACTCCACTCCTAAGCACTGGAGTGCAGCTTTGGTGCAGCTTTCAGATTCTTAGGACCCATGCATCATTTAAACAGCATACCTCCAAAGAGACCCAAAGCAGCTTTATTTTGGCAGTCTGTAACAGGCCAATGTTAGCAGTGATTATAGACTATATAGCCAGTGCTCATATCACTTTAATGTGATAACTTTGCCTGATTTTAACCCAGAGCAGCTTACATACATACTTGTCTTATCCAAATCCTTTAAAGCCTGATTCTTCTCAACATTCCTTTGAGGGGAAGTACCAAAGAGCTGCCATTTTCTGATCTAGTCAAAAACCTCAGAAGCAGCACCACAGCGGAGAGTAAAGGGGGTTGGTCCTTCTTTTAAGTGTTCCCAAGACAGAGCAAGCCCTTGCCTTTTGCCACTCTACTCAGAGAAGGGAGATGGCCCCCTTTCTGATAAGAGTTAAAATACAGTAATTACATTGACCCATGGATAATTCAACCCAGGTTTTGGCTCAATTTTTTAACTAAAATGTCTATGCTTATACATAAGTATATACATTAATTCCTCATGGTACTTTAAGTGTGCTTCATCCCATGTGAAATCAGTTGTCATTCTTTCAGTGGACAAACACCAGCAGAATCAGATTTCCAGCTACTTGAGATTGCCCGTCGTTTGGAAATGTATGGAATCCGCTTGCATCCAGCCAAGGACAGAGAAGGAACTAAGATCAATTTGGCAGTTGCCCATACAGGCATACTGGTGTTTCAGGTGTGTCATTAGCTCTTTTCTTAAATGCCTTAAATCCCATTGTGGGAGAAAGTTGGGATATAAATCCTTGAAATAAATAAAAATTAAAAAATTAAAAATTAATCTGATGCCTTTTCTGCACTGTAGAAATAATGCAGTTTGAAACCACTTCAGCTGGCATGGCTGCATGCTATGAAATGGTGGGATTTATAGTTTTGTGAAATAGTTAGCATTCTCTGTCATAGAGCTCTGGGTACCACAATCAACTACAAATCCCAGGATTCTATATGATGGAGCCATAGCAAGTAAAGCAGTGTCAAACTGCATTAATTCTGCAGTGCAGATGTAGCCCAAATCACACATAATAGAAATTGGCTCATATCTTCTGTCTTAGGACATACAGACTGCTAGAACACTACCATTAAACTGACATGCCTTCTTACACAGGTATAATATATATCACTTCTTGCTTGAGTTGGGCACATAAGTTGAGAAACACAGGACAATCTGGATCGAATCCATTTGCAAGTTCACCACGTAGGACTTTGTGGGAGCAGTGTAGGCAGTTGGAAAAATTGCATCATGATTTCCACATGATGGGCAGCAAATCTACACTGGGAAATTGTATACTCCTAAAGGGGAAAAACAATCATGTCTACACAGAGGATGAGTGCGTGGGGGGATTAATATGAGTTTTCAGTCCCATGTCATATTACATTTTTTTTTTTAAAAAAAAAGCCTGGAACCATTTTTTAAAAAGCCTGTGTAGGGGTAGGTTGGCATGGATAATTGCTTTATTATTGACTAGTTGAGCAAAAAGTAGGAATATTTAATTAGAATCAAAGGCCTGTTACAGACATCCAAAATAAAGCTGCTTCGAGTCAAAGTGGAGGTATGGTGTTTCAACGATGCATGCGTCCTAAGAGTTCAGAACTCGCATCAAAGCCACGCTCCAGCCCTAAGGACTGGAGTGTGGCTTTTGTGTGGCTTCTGGACTCTTAGGACGCATGCATCATTGAAACACCATACCTCCACTGTGACTTGAAGCAGCTTTATTTTGGCTGTCTATAACAGGCCAAAGTTTCCTTGATTGTGGCACATAATGTGGTTATGTCTTCTTTGTTTTGTTCAACTAAACAGACATATAAGTGTACTATTAACAGACTGGATGAAAGTGATGTTCTTTTTACAAATGAATTTTACAAATGAGTAGCTGTTCAGTGAAATCATTTCCCCCTTATTATTGTGATTTATCCCCCTTAGGGTCACACCAAGATCAATGCCTTCAACTGGGCTAAAGTTCGAAAACTGAGCTTTAAGAGGAAACGTTTTCTTATTAAGCTGCGGCCAGATGTAAACGTAAGTTCATTGAATGGCAAAGGGCAATTTAAAGTGGCTCTGGTCCATAGAAAAACACTTGACTGTTCAGATATTCTACAGAATTTTAAAATTGCCTTTCTTTCTTTCCCAGCAGAGAAGGGGGCCGGTCATCCTGACGTTGGGTAGCTCCGCCTGCAAAGGCTCCAGTAGGCAGGACAAAAATCTAAAAACAAAGGCCAGGGCCTGACCCCACCATCGTGGGCGGAGCGACCCCTAGCAATCCCCAGTCTGCTTCCTGCCTTGCTCCAAGTAGGACACTTTCCACATTTTTTAAGAAAGAATTTCTTCTATTCTCCAGATTAGCTCCCCCAGACTTGCCTGGCTTGATTTCTTCTTCCTTCCTTTTCTCTTCCCTTTCCTATTCTCCCAAAAAAAAAAAAAAAAACACCTCCTTTTTCTCTCTACTTTGCCTTTCTCCTCCTTACCTTCCCCCCCCCCTCCCCATGGCGAGCGGGGAAGAGGCCAGAGCACAGGGCGAGCTAGCCTCCACCCGGTCCGGGCCTGCCCCGGCTTTGCCGGATGCCTGCCCAGGGACCATGGCCATGGAAGCCGGCCAGGGGGTGGAGGCGCGGCCGCACCGGACGGAGGCGGCTGCCTCACAGCCCGCTGCTGGAGCCGGGGCTCCCCATCCGACCCGGTCAGGGTTGGACCAGGGTGAGCCTGCACCGTCGCCGGATGAGACCGCGCAGGGGGAAGAGGTAAGCCACCCCGCTCCGCGGGTGCTTCGCTGGCCCTGCTTCCCCCCAGACCCTTCTGCCAGGGGCTCCCAGGACCCCCTGCTAGATGAGAGAGACCCCAGGGGAGCGCCAGGGTGGGGGAACGGGCCCTTCATGCCCCCGTTTTGCCCCCCCTTCTTTGGCTGGCCGGGGCCCTTCTTTCAAGCCCCCTCCATCCCCTCAGGACCGCCGTCCAGTACAAACGATCGGGAGGGGTTTTACGGGCCTCAATGGGGGTTCTCCTGGCCGGCGGCTCCCAATCTCGGGTGGTTTCCCACCGGAGGGACGGGTTCACCACCCCCAAACCGCAGCGCCAGATCACACGGTCGCGCGGTCGCCGCTGGAGGTCGCCATCCCAGCCACGTGGGCCGCGATGGCGGCGGCCATCTTGGCCACGTGGACCTCTATGGGGGCGGCCATCTTGCCGCAGAGGGCAGAGAGGGCGGCGGCCATGCCCCACGTGACCCGGAAATGGGGTCACAGGACCGCGCAGCGGCTATCAGCGGGGGACAGGGCGCCATGGGGGACCAGGATGGCGGCGGCCCTAAGGGGCGCTGGTCCCCCCATTCTCGAGACAGGGGTTCAGTCAGCCACTCCTGCTCTAGCAACTCTCCCTCCCAAGGACCACCGATTGAGTCAGGCATACAGAGGGAGGGTGACGACATTGCCCCTAGGGACCGCTCGGGCCCCCGATCCCTGGAGCGCCCTTCCTCCTCTAGATCTAGGCAGGGTGATTATTCCGATTCAGGCTCCGAATCGGATCACTCCCATCAACCACCAGCTAAGAGAGCTAGATATGCAAGGGAGTCGTCCAAAAGAAAGAGGTCCCCATCCCAATCCTCGGAGGACGGAGGGGCCCCCATAGCCCTAGAGTCCAAGGTTTCAGAATCTGAGGAAGGTGAACTCTCTCAAGAGGAGGGAGAGGAGTCCAGGGACACCCTCATGTCCTCTCGTCTTCTCAGGCCAGAGGACTACCCACTCCTTATTAAAAAAACCATTAAAACTCTTGGCATCACTGTGCCATCTAGTGAGACTCCAAAGATTGACTCAGACCTTCCTAGGGTGGGCGAAGAGCTCTTCCCAGTCACAGCCCCTTCAGTCCAAGAGCTTGCTTGTCCCTACAACATTATGCAAATCATTAGAGACGAATGGAACAAACCAGCAGCATCTAGGCCCAATCATAGCGCCATTCGTAAACATTACATCCTCCAACGGGGTGTGATGGATAGCCTCAAGGTCCCCCTAGTGGACGCTCCGGTGTCGGCTTTGGTTTCTTCTGCTGTGTTCACTAGAGATGGCGAGGACACCCTCAGAAATCCAGAGGATAGGAGGGCAGAGGGAGCACTCAAAAAAACCCACGAGGCTATCTCAATTGCCATTAGGGCGGCGACCACTGTTTCCTTGGTAATGCGCGCCTCCCTCCCATGGTCCAAGGAGCTTCTGGAACTCCTCCCACACACAGACACCAAGGTCAGACAAACCATTAACAAAATTTCTAAGGCCTTGGCCTTGGGGGCCGATGGCACCTTGGACACCATTCAACAATGTGCCAGGGCACAGGCGGCAGCCGTGGCGGTCAGACGGCAGTTCTGGCTCAAGAACTGGCAGGTAGACTCCAGGTCTAAGCAAAATTTGGCTTTCACCCCCTTTCTCGGTACCAAACTGTTTGGAGAGTCCCTAGACCCAGTGTTAGTGGAGGGAAAGGATAAAAAGAAAGCCTTGCCCTCAGCTAAAAAGAGAGAGGATAAAAGACAGTTCAGAAAATCTTCCTCCTTTCGCTCTTCACGCTCCTTCTTTCCTTCCAACTCCTTTCAAGCCAGGGAGTCTAGACATAACAAGCCTCGCTGGGGGGACTCTAAGTCCAACAAACAGGGCCGATCCACCTTCCCCTCCAAGGGTGGAGGAGGTTCCAAACATCAAACAAACCAACAAGCATGACGGGGCCCCTCCAGTAGGGGGTCGCCTTCAGGGATTCGCAAGGGTTTGAGAGGGCTCCACAACAGACAGATGGGTTCTCGACACCGTCCGCGATGGATACAGACTAGAGTTTCTCCATACACCTCGAGACCTCTTGATCCCTTCCCCCAAATCCAGCGATCCCGAGAAACACCGCCTCCTACTGGAAGCCATCGACCGCCTGGTCTCTGTCAACGCCATCGAGGCAGTCCCAGTAGACCAGAGGGGCAGGGGTTGTTATTCCACTTTCTTTCTGGTGCCCAAAAAGAACGGGACCTGGAGGGCCATCTTGAACTTGAGACCACTCAACCAGTTCATACGCAAGAAAAAATTCAGGATGGAGACCCTCAAGACTATTCTGGACAGCCTTCAGCCCAACGACTTTCTGTCCTCTATAGACCTCCAGGATGCTTATCTCCATATTTTAATCCACCCCTCCTCCCGTCGTTTTCTCCGGTTCAAATATGGCAGGCGCCATTTCCAATTCAGGTCACTTCCCTTTGGCCTCTCGTCCGCTCCCAGGGTTTTCACCAAAATCATGGTGGCTCTGGTCGCTCATTGGAGGACACAGCTCATCCACGTTCACCCATACCTGGACGACCTCCTAATCAGGGCCCCCTCTATTCAACAGGCCATACGGGACACTGCCAGGGTCCTCAGATCATTGGAGGACCACGGGTTTCTGGTCAACCTGGACAAGAGCTCCATTCAGCCCAGTCAACAGATCCTCCACCTGGGATCTCTGATAGACACTCACTCGGGGACGGTCTGCCTGACTCCAGAGCGGGCCTCGACCATTCAGAAGACAGCCCTGAGGGCTCTCAGATCGCCCCGAGCCAGCCTACAGCTACTCTCTCGCCTACTGGGGCTGATGATAGCAGCTATCGAATGCCTACCCTGGGCGAGATTCCATGCCAGGCCTCTTCAATGGCTTCTTCTCCCACACCAACAGGCCATCGCCCAAAGGAGTCACCGCGAGATACAGATACACGACCAGGTTCGACAGTCTCTCAGATGGTGGACATCCCAGGCAGTCTCCAGGGGCTGCCCCATCTGGGAGACAGAGAGGATCCAGATCACCACAGATGCCAGCCTCCGGGGCTGGGGAGCCCACTGCGGGTCCCAACTGGCCCAGGGACGATGGTCGCCGGAGGAACAGTCCCACAGCATCAATTGGCTGGAACTTCGAGCGATACGACTAGCCCTCCAATCCTTCATAGGGCTAGTTCGTCACAAGGCAGTCCTCATACGAACCGACAACATTACCGCCAAGGCACATGTCAACCGCCAAGGCGGAACAAGGTCGCGAACCCTGATGAAAGAGGCCCAGCTGCTGTTAACATGGGCAGAGACCAACCTGCTATCTCTACGCGCAGAGCATCTCCAGGGTCAACTAAACTCCAAGGCCGACTGGCTAAGCCGAACAGATATCGATCAAGGAGAATGGAGCCTACACCCAGAGGTGTTCCAGACCATAGTGGAGGTCTTCGGCCCACCAATAATAGACCTGTTCGCCTCACCCATCAATGCCAAGACTCCCAGATTCCTCTCGAGGTTCAAGACACAAGGGGCAGAGGACTTCGATGCGTTGACGTGCCGCTGGCCGGAGGGGCTCCTGTATGCCTTCCCTCCAGTATCGCTATTGACAAAACTTCTGTCCAAAGTCCGAAGGACCAGAGCGGTGGTCATCCTGATAGCTCCAGCTTGGCCCAGACGTCCGTGGTTTTCAGAGCTCCTCAACCTGTCAACACAAAACCTTCCTCTCCCAACCAGAACAGATCTGTTGTCGCAGGGTCAAGTCTACCACCCAGACCCGACCTGGCTTCAGCTTCACGCCTGGAAATTGAGAGGAACATGCTAACCAAATATGGCTATTCCTCTGAGGTGATAGAGTCGATCCTGGCATCTAGACGCCAGTCGACCATCAAGATTTACGAATACACCTTCACAGCTTTCAAGAGATGGTGTAAGCGCAAAAAGAAGGACTTCATCCGGGTCACGGTCTCCACACTCCTTCAGTTCCTTCAGGATGGTATCACCCAAGGCCTCAGACCTAACACGGTAAAGAGACAGGTGGTTGCGATTACCTCCATACTTCCACACGACCAAGCTGCTCGGATCTCCCGTCACCCTCACGTCAAAAGGCTACTCAAGGGAGTCTCCAACAGAACACCCCCGACTAGACACCGTTTCCCCTCATGGGACCTCCACACAGTTCTCAAAGCCTTGACGATCCAGCCCTTCGAGCCAATGAGGGAGGCTTCTCTAAAGTTCCTCACCTTCAAGACTCTCTTTTTAACGGCAGTGACATCTGCCCGAAGAGTCTCGGAGATCGGGGCCCTGTCAGTGAGAAGGGAACTGTGCATCATCAGGCCCGACTCAGTTCTGCTGAGACCAGATCCGACCTTCATTCCCAAG
>NW_024803471.1:0-7969 GCF_019175285.1 Sceloporus undulatus | reverse complement strand
GTCATGGGAAACTTTGTCAAAGGCCTTACTGAAATCAAGATATACTACATCCACAGCATTCCCTTCATCTACCAAGCTGGTAATTTTATCAAAGAAAGAGATCAGATTTGTCTGGCATGACTTCTTTCTCTGAAACCCATGTTGACTTTCTGTGATGATGGCATTGCCCTGCAGATGTTCACAGACCCTCTGTTTAATGATCTGCTACAGAATCTTTCCTGGCATTGACGTCAGACACTAACTGGACGATTATTGTTTGGATGCTCTTTTCCCCCCTTTTTGAAGATGGAGACGATGTTTGCCCTCCTCCAGTTACCCATGCTGCTTTATATAAATTTTGGAATAAATGATAACCCTTGGATGACCCCTGACCAGACTCTAAGTCTGTCTGCCATTACTGGCAAAGCGAGAGGACATGTAAGCCTGAGGACATGTGGCCCGACTGCCGGAGACGGCTACCCCACTGCACCCTATTAATGTGAAGCCCAAAAACCTGCTAATGCCCCATACCCTAGACTTGGCAGAGTTACAAAAGGGGGACCGAGAAATAAGAGAACTGAGCTGCATAGGCAAGGATCCCATGAGGTGATACAAAATAGAAGAAAAGGAAGGAGTGTGGTGGGCAGTAGATAGCGAGGGAACCTACAGCTGGATCATGCCCATAGATCTCTGAGGGGATCTCATCCAGTTCATACATGAGATCGGGCACAGAGGCAAACAAGGCACCTACGAAAGAGTAAGAGGCAGGATGGTGGCCTAAAATGAGGGAGGAGGTGGACCAGTGGGTAGACAACTGCCTATCCTGCGCCATGGTCAATGCAGACCCCAGTGGTCCCAAGGCTGCCATGAGACACCAACGAATTAATGGCCTTTGGACCCGGCTCCAGATAGACTTCATAGGCCCCCTACCTACCACAGCTAGACACAACAAGTACTGCCTCACCATAATCGACTCCTTCAGTAAATGGGTGGAAGCTTTCCCCACTAAGGATAACACGGCTGCCACCATGGCCAGGATCCTATTCACACAGGTTCTGTCCCAATTCGGGATGGTGTGGGAACTGGATCATGACTGCGAGCCACACTTCACCGGGGAAGTCATGAAAGAGACATCCGACCGAAATTCCATATCCCTTACCACCTGCAGAGGTCGGGTGGGATTATACGAACAAGGAGGCGCTGCGTAAAGTGGTAAAAGCCTCCGGAAAGGACTGGGATGCAAAACTCCCCATAATCCTCATGGCCTTCTGAGGCACAGTAGCGTCCCATAGCTTCACGCCGCATCAGGTGATGACAGGGCGTAAAATGGTCATGTCTAAATCCTTCTGGATAAATACCACCCTGCCAGCAGAACTAGAACCGGTTCTACTGAACCACGAGTGGATCAGCTCTCTCTTACAGAGCTTGAGCCACATCCACAAACAGGTCACCACAAACCTCGACAAAAACATGCAGTCCATGGACCGCAAGCTAGGGTGGGTGTGTAACCCCCAGCAGTGGGACCCAGGACAGCTTGTCCTGGTGGCGCAGTGGTTAAATGCCTGTACTGCAGCCATTCACTCGAAACCACAAGGTTGCGAGTTCAAGACCAGCAAAGGGCCCAAGCTCAGGCTTGCATCCTTCCGAGGTCGCTAAAATGAGTACCCAGACTGTTGGGGGCAGATTAGCTTACTTGCTAATTAGCTTACTTGTTGTTCACCGCTATGATCTTTGGAATAGCGGTATATAAATAAAACAAATTATTAATTATTATTATATATAGGAATTTCTCCCAGCATAAACACGCCCTGTCTGCTAAATGGGTTGGGCCCGTCAAAATCACAGAAAGAATATCGCCAGCGGTGTACCAGGTGCGCATCCCAAATAAACAAGGAGACAAACTCAAATACTTCCACTCCTCCCAACTGAAGGAATGGAAAGGGGGGCCAGCCCCCATGAGATCCGTCCAGGAGTGGCCCGACCTCCCTGTAATTAGCCTGTCCGAGACCTTCCTGTGTGACGACGGAGGTTAGACATAGAACCCACCACTCAAAACCCATTTCTGTTTCCCCACAGGGACACGAGATGGTGCTCCATATCTGGGCCCTATGGATCCTTATATAGCTAGGCAGAGGCACTGCCCTCCTCATTTACCCATCTCAATTTGACACAACGTGGTTCAACATAGAGGCAGATTGTCAGTGGGCACCGCCATACCCCAGGATTTACAATGTCCTAGATGCCATGGATGAAGCCCGCATCTGGTATGACAAAAAAACTCCCCCTCAAAATCAAAACCAGGATTTATGTCACGGAAATTAGGACCGTAAAATCCGAGGTCATTATATTCGGCCCACAAGGACATACGTGGGTGGAGGCCAACACAGGTTGCCTCCCCCTCTCTACAGGGTTCTGAAACCGACACTGGTTTGACCCTCCACTCAGCAGGGTCCCCGCCTCCTTCTACACAACCCTCTCTCTAGACGAACAGTGTCGTCCTACATGGACATGGAAAGCCCAACTCTTCTTGTGTCAGAACATGACCTGAACTCCCACGAAATGTCATGCTGGGTGCCATAACATAGAGTGCCCCTACATCCCCATATACGCCCCAGCTATCCTTAAGGAGCCCCCGATATACGTAGGGAACTTAGTAGTCAGGAGAGACGTTGCTGTCTATGCCTACTCTGAAACCCAACCCCTCATCACCACCCTAGTCCTAAACCTCACCACAGTGAATGTAGCCCGAGCCATCCCCTCTTGTAGCCCATACTTAAAAGCTGTATGGGCACAATGGGAGCAGCTAGAAAGGAGGTGGCAACCCGTAACGCACCTGCTATTTAGAGGCAAGCGAGATGTGGCCAGCACTTGTCTTGGGAGGCCTTGGTGTGGGAGAAGGAGTGCTGAATGCAATAGGCTGGCAAACAAACTAGGACTAGTGGGATCCAAGACTAAAGAAGCAGGGATCTCTATTGCCTCAGGTCTACCCAACGTGGCACAGGGTATAGACATAATTGTACATATCCTGCTTCAGTGGGTGGGAGTGGAAAAAGAAATTATCATTGACCTCGGACGGTCCCTTCAGAGCAGCATCCACAACCTGTCCATAGCCATTCAGTGCACACAGATACAGAGTAGCCTCATGGCATTTGCGTCACAATTAATACAAACTCATTAATGAAGCTGATTCATCCCGAAGTTCTGGGACTGTTAAAGGTTAGGTACCCAGACTCGATCCAATACCTGGCCGACTTAATGATAGTCACAGGAGCACAAAGGCAGGACATGATCTTGACAGTTGGAATACATCACGAAAGGGTGTGAGACTCCCAGATAGTCCACCCGGTCTCCCACATGGGCTTACCCCTTGCTGGGAGCAACACAACAATGATTCCAGACAAAATTGGTCCAACGGCACCCACCTATATGACCTAACAGGGTGTGTCAAAACCAGACAGTGGATGCACTGCTATGGCGGTCTAGAAGGAAACCCCATACAAGACATCCAGGAACATGTCATTATCCCCACCCGAACCTCAGTAATGGGACAGATGACCCACGACTGCTTCTGCCTAGGAACCCCATGCCCCCACCTCACCCTCCTTCCCCAAAAATATGACATAGATATAGATAGATTCAAAGGTAACCCCTGCTTTTGCCGTGTGCATGTAAGGGACTGCCTCGGCCAGGAGTTTTACCTGCATGAGCTTGTTAGAGAATACACCAGTGAAACCATATACCATGTAGACTGCAAGCTATTAAAAGGCTTCCATATTGAAGATGAACTACCGATCTCCAAATGGCTGCACCTGCTTACCAACTTAAGCGAAGCCGCCAAACAAATTGAGCAGACTGAGGCCCGCATCAAATTGACGGTAGACCTCTGGGCCAAACAGATTCTAAAAATCACCCAAGAAATAAAGCAAGCCACCACCAAATCTTGGTGGCGAGACTGGGACTGGTTTGCCACCGGCCAGGCCATCCTAAGTTTATTCACCAGTCCACTAACAATAATAGTCATAGTCCAGGTCATCATTGTAATCTGTTCCACCAGCTTAATATGCTGGGTGTGGAAGCAGATGGCCGAATTCAGGGCCATCCGCAAGGAACTAGATCTCCTGCCACATCCCTCTAAACACAGCCTGCGTTCCACCTACTAGGCTTCATGCCTAACTCATCTGTCTTTTACCGCCTTAGGTGGGCAGAAGGATCACCCCCTCCACCCTAATTCGTGAGGTAGAAATTGCTATCCTTGGCAAAGCCACGACAGTTCGACTGCTCAGCCAAGGAAATCAATTGCTAGCTCCCACATGAATCTAAAAATCACAACCAGGCTTCACTACCACTCCACTCCGCAGGGCTGCCTTTTGGATAATGGCAAGTTCCAAACTACTACTAAAACAGGGTTTAAAGACCCACAGGCACCTTTGGCACACCAGTCCATCTCCCAAAACTATAGTCTGGCTCAGCTTGCTGCCCACTCCGGCTCAATATCAAGAAAAAAGGAAAAGGGGCCATTGGTGGCCATTTGCATATTACCCAGCAGGCAACCAATCTCTGGGGCTAGCTGCCTGCGGCCCATCCCTCTTGCAAGTCACTCATACTGAAAACCCCGCCCCGCATGCTCCTCTGGAAAGCCCCCACCCGCCTATGGAAGAGTCCATTAAGGGACACGAGGGGGGCAGGATTCCCCTTTTACTTCTTTCTTTTAACCAGTATGTGGGACAGGGGAAGACCCCTGCCCCTATTTTGTGCAGACCGAAATAGACTGGCATCATTGGAGGACGCCCAGCAGGGAAACAGAATAATTAGTGCGACTCCTGATGCCCGGTGGGTTATCTCATGAGATGACTCGCCAGGGTGTCAGCACAGAGCCCACCTCAGCAGACTGTTCCACTGCCGTGGATTCACCAAGGATGTCAATATAAACTGGCATGTTGGGTTTCCCTTCGTGGGAAGCCCAGACGAGGGCAATCTGACAGCCCAAAAACCCTAGAACCTCACCAGTTCGCACGGTCTTTTAGGTCATGGTGACAACCCCCCCCCAAAAAAAAACGTTTCCGCCCAGACCGACCCTCAGCTCTTGAACTACCCTAGGCTGGGTCCCTTAACAAATCGCTAATTGAGCTGTAAGAAGCGCTTATAGCCCAAAATCAAGACCTAATTTGCATATTTTTCCCAGCATACCAAACCCCTCTCTCTCATGGCCCCGCTGGCTTCACTTGCCCTAACTTGGGACAGCCAATCATCACTCCCTCCTCACCCACGTGACCCAAACTAACCAATACCAGACTCAACCCTCCCTGCAGGACTCCTAGTCCTTCATGGAGCTAACCCAGGGGAAGGTAAGTTCCAGAACCAGATTGGACCCACAGACACCATCCCATCGATGCCATGATGCAAGGCATCCCATGCCGCCCTCCGACCCTCCTGAAGTCCCGTTCCAGGGTGAGGACTCCTTCACCAGCAGCCCACCGCGATGTCCTCCAGAGGCACACCCGATACCCTGCCGGTGCCTTCGCCCTCCGCGCCCGGTCCAAATGGCCCTTCATGGCTCTACCCACATCTGGACGCCCTCCTCATTGCCGCAGGCCCAGGTGACAGCACCCACATGTCTGCCACCGCCCGCTCCTTGTCGCGGTCTCCCTGAAGGAGCTCCGTTTTGACAACCAAGAATCCTACAAGGAGGACTACCTGTCACTGGACTCATACTGCCATCTCATGGACATTAGGCCACATCACCATGATGAAAAAAAAAAGCCCTCATACTGGATCTATGGCTCATCTTTAGCCTAATGGACATTGTCTGCAAAGAAATTGTTTCTTGCAGGCCATCCACTGACTTTACTACCCAATCAGATACTTCAATATGCCCGCGCTCTCAAGCATATCATAAAGACATTCATATCCATTCCAGATGAGAGTCCAAGCTGTTCTGCTTCCACATCACTAAGCAAATTTAATATGGACTCTGACATTCCATATACAAACCACCAACTATTTGGACTCATGTTACATTCATTTGCTCTTTTTCAGTCATTGGACTCAGTTTATTGGTTATTGCTTTCCATACTGCATATTGATTGCTCCTCACGTTGGATCCATGTATACAGTATATTGATTGTCTATTGCATTTCTCTTAGCCCATTGAAGGCTTTCATTGTTGTTTATGTTTCCCACAGTCCCTTTTCCCCCACTTGTTATTAATTTTATATTTCCATTATATATGAGTGATGTGTGTGTATGGACCCCAGATAACCCATGCCCTCACTGCAGGCCTTACAACTGAGATGCTTCCCCGAATAGGACGCCCTCCCCAACATTCACAACCCAAAATTTCTATGGCAAAAAATAATTCGGAAAATACCCATCCCCACCGGCCTGTGACTCTGTGTAATTTCTGAGGGAGGGATTGATAACCACACTACTTCATATAAATTTTGGAATAAATGATAACCCTTGCATGACCCCTGGCTAGACTCTAAGCCTGTCCGCCATTACTGGCAAAGCGAGAGGACATGTGCGCCTCCCCTGAGGGGGCAGCCACATTAACATTTTAGAGGGTCTGGGAAGTTGCATAAAGGGATTATCTTAAACTAGGAAGAGTAAAAGGTTTGCCTTCCCCGAAGCTATCACCCCCTCCTGAGTCTGTTGTCCGAGCAGCTTAAGTCACTGATACTATCAGACTCAGACATCGAGGTGAAAAGAAAACAATTAAACACCTTTGTTTCGACCAAGCCAGCCTCTTTGCTTCAGGTGAGATTTCGCCCATAAAAAGTCCCAACTTTGGCTGCTCAGCGTGTCATTTTAAAGGTCTCCTTACTCCACGTCAGTCTGACCTCTGTCTTGGTAGCCGGCATTTCTGCTCAACCCTGGTTGCGGAGCAGATTTGTCCCACAGTCCCGCACCCCATTCGCTCCTCGGAGGGAGTCTACATTCTGGTAAGCATCTCCATTAGTAATGCCTGAAATCTGTTCCCAATCTCTAACCCTAATTTTCCTGAATGTGTGTGTGAGTGTATGCGCAGTGACTGTGTTTTCCCTGTTTCAATAAATTAGACATCTAGTTACTAATATCCGTCTCAGCTTTATTTATTGGGATCCCCTGGTCTATTCTGTATACACAACGGGAGATGATTCTGCAAGGGCCATTGTAGCAGGCCCTCCTCTTGCAATATTTGAGCTAATAACAATAATAATAAAATCCCCTTAAATGGACCCTTGGCTACACTCCACTCTGCTGGGACTTCTGTTCCCCAGGAATTTTCAAAGATTATTGCCATTGGCTCCGATATTACATTTGCCAGTTCTTTTAATACCTTTGGATGTAGTTCATCTGGTCCTGGAGACTTATATTCGTTTAGGTTATTCCTGTGAGACTTGGGATTGCTCTGACCAAAAATCCACAACAAACTTCAGGTAAACCAGAAAGTTTATTATAAAGATAAAGTAGAAGCATTCCTGGCCACATCTTTGCTGAATCTGAGAAACTACAAATAGAGACAACACTTTACAATTCCCCAGACCCCTCCCTTTGAGTTGGTTTCCCTTCGGCTCAGCCTTTGATGTAGAAGTTCTCCCTTTGTTCTTAAGGGGGAAAAGAGGGGGGTGTTGACCATTTGGTTCCTAGATCCTCTACCAAGGAGAGATCTAAGACTGTATGCATCTTTGGTATCAGTTACCCAACAACCCCTCATAAAACTGCCAATCTGCAATACGTGACCATCTGGCCCATTCCTCATGGTGACAGCCCCTATTCCCAAAATGACTGTCTATCTATATTTCTATTTCCTCTCTCTATATGCGT
This sequence comes from Sceloporus undulatus, assembly GCF_019175285.1. Lineage (NCBI taxonomy): Eukaryota > Metazoa > Chordata > Lepidosauria > Squamata > Phrynosomatidae > Sceloporus > Sceloporus undulatus. The sequence goes on along the minus strand of NW_024803471.1, from coordinate 184 downwards.
ATCTATGTCATCCTTATTTGTGTGTGAGAATCTATTCCCTGACCATCTCCCTATCTATCTATCTATCTATCTATCTATCTATCTATCTATCTATCTATCTATCATCTCCCTCCCTATCTATCTCTACAAACCTCATGGCAGAATACACCCTGAATGACTGACTGAAGGTGGATTCTGACAGTCT
>NW_024803470.1:736-7975 GCF_019175285.1 Sceloporus undulatus | reverse complement strand
AGAGAGAGATTCAAAACTCCATATTTGTTTGTATATATGGTCATCTAGTCTGACACGATGGTCATCTAGTCCACCTCTGATGGTCATTTAGTGCGACCTGATGGTCATCTAGTCCACCTCTGATGGCCATCTGTTGGTCATCCATTCCAACCTGATGGTCATCTGTAACAACCCGATGATCATCTAGTCCAATCCACTTCTGCCGTGCAGGAATATAGAGAACATGGTCCAACCCTCCTTCTGCCATGCAGGAATACATAGAACACTAGAATTAGAAGGGACTCCTAAGGTCCATAGTGGTCCTTGGACAAAAGCGGGTGAGGGGGGCAAATAGCAGAGGTGGAAATAGAGGTGGACATTACATTGGACGTGCAAGGGGGTCGGGATAAGATGAAAAGAAGAAAGGGGGGAGACCTTGAGTGTGGCCGTTCATGGACGTTACGGTGACGTACGGTGGCCCTTTGGGTGGCCTTGAGGTGACACTAAGGGACGTTGAGGAGACATGACAAAGTGATGAGAAGTGCCTTTTGGTTGTTCCTTGAGGGGACCTTAGTGATGATTTCCATATCATGACAAGACTCGAACCCAAGCCCCTCTCCAAAACACCTCCTTTTCTTCTCGGGTCGCTTTGCTATCATACAAAGGGTTTTCACTGCGCCTGCACAGTCGCTCGACCATACTGGCACCCCGCAAGTAACTTTGACAACATATAGAGACATTTATTGGCGGTAACTCCTCCCACCCGTTAGAAGGCCCCTGCCTTCCCGCTCTTTTTCCCCCTTCCTTATTGTTCCGACCCGCGCTAGCGGCTTCAGGGAACTTTGCTCGCTTTAGCGCTGCATTTGGAATCAATTCGTCAATCTTGTGACCCGTCACTGTTTTTTTGACCACCTTTGTCTTCCCGCCCCTTGTACTTCGGACTCTTCTGACTGTTGACCTCGCTTTGAATTCTCCCTTTGGCTCGCACGACTGCTGGAATGCCCTCTCCGTTCAGAAGTGTCTACATTTGGGTCTTTGGCCCTTTCCAAGGACACCCGCACTCCTCTGCCTATTGTGCCCTCGGCCAGAACCATGACACCAAGTGCATGATCTCCTCTCTGCAGTTCCCATCTCTTCTCAGGCTCATTGGCCCGGCAAAACCGTGAGTCCCGTCTCACCGTCGGCCATCGTCCCCTGGACATTGTTTACATCTTGCGTTTCTCCTCTCTTCATGATCCTGTCAGCCGCTCCCTCCTCTCCACTCTTCTGCCTAATTCCTCCTCTTCGCAGGGAATTTGTGGTCCATCTTGGACATCCTCTTGACCACCTTTAGTACATCGGGTTGTGTGTCCCGGCCGGGACATTCCTTCGCACCACCTCCCCATGTGGCACGGGGCTCAAACCGCCCAGCGCCAACCGACGAACACTCCAAGCGCCCCCCAAGAGTCTTCGGGGACTGAGGGTACCGAGCGCGGGTGACTCGGGGGGGGGGGGGGGGGGGGGGGGGGGGGGGTGAGAGGCGACAAAGAAAACAGAGGGCGCGCACGCGAAGAAGGGTACGGAGGCGGAGGCCCAACTTTGCTTCGCCCTCTCCTCCAGGGCGTCCACGTCTTCTCACCAGGCGTCCAAGAGCCGAAGGAGCCGCTGCATCAGACGGCGGCTGGCCCTCCTGGATCTCCCCCCCTGACAATCCATTCTTTGGCTTTCTCCGTCGAGAGAACACCCGAGGCCGGGACAAAGAAGAGGCATCACGACAAACGGGGGGTCGTGAACCCCTGCCCCTAGAGGGCTAAACGTCCAAAAGGATAAGCGCCGGTACCTACCCACCGAAGGCTAATACAAAGAGGCCTTCGCCTTTTCAAGAAGGCCACGCGCCTCCACTCTCCCTCCGGCACCTCCCGTGAGCCAAGCCTGCGCCCGAGGCACGGCTGACGCCGGTACCGGAGACATACGCGCATACACCGAACGCAACCCACCATGGACTTCGTCCACGGGACGGAAGACAACCCGCTCCTCCCTCTCTCTCCGGAACAACGGTCGCCTCCCCCACTCCGAACGACGACTAACGAGGATCCGTCCCGTAGGAACGCAATACCGGACCTGTTCCTCGACACGCAAATCGGGGGCCGATACTACATGGTCGGGATCAGAGGACGAGCAATCGGGAGTTGCACCAGACTGAACCCCCAGCCAGCAGACCCTCCAGGGCACCTCGTCAGATCGGTCGCCGAGCCGTATCCGTGTACGAGAGGCCGCCATCCCACCGTCGCAGGCACTCAGCTCGCCTCCGACCATACCTCACTTCCCGGTCCGACCGAGATCACAGTCAGAGTGGCGGATGGCCTTTCCGCTGACTTGGACCTCCGATGACAGCCTGGTGCCTCCCTCCGAGGACCATCGATGAGAGGCCTCTCGGTGCGGCCTCTCACCTGCAGAGGATGCACAATCGCTGAGCCGGGTCGTCCCCATCGGACGTACGTCCGTTCCTCAGCGGCAACGTCGTGAGAGGGCGAGGGCTCTCGACATGAGCTCGTTTTCCCCCGGACGAACGATGCTCAGGAGCCGGTGGAACGAATCGGGTGCTACTCCACCTTGCCTCCCCCCTGCTTTCCGTAGCTCAGAACCAGCGGTAAGAGGGTCTTGGGACTCCCCGACAACCCCGCTGCATCCTCCCGCAAGGTTAGAGTCCGCTCTACAGAGTCGCTCCGGCGAGCTGCCCCTGGTTGGCCGACCACCCCAGGGCCGAACTCTGCGATCGTGGAGGGAGCCCAAACCACATCTTCGTGTCTCGAAGCAGGCAGGCGACATCTCCTGTCGACCGGGACGAAAAAAGTGGATGGCTTGGCCGAAGGACTACTCGCTCGCGGGAGGCCCTTTCAGCAAAGGGCCATCAACTACACCAAACAAAACCGCCTGACATGGGCCTACAATCCAGACCCTCAGGAACGGATCTCCCCCCCCCCCTCATCCCCGTACGGTTACCGGGATGACGTTCAGAGGCAGTTGGCAGAGTCAGGAACGAGGACCCCAATCCGCCATCGGAAGTTGGCTCATCACCACTTCCAAAACAGGGCTGACTGTGCAGGAAGGGCCAGGTTGCATCGCATGGCACTCAGACGACATGCCTGGTGTGAGGGCCCGGACCTCAACCCTACCTTCAAGGCGGCCATCGAGACATACTAGCTCGACGGGACGGGCTCTTCCATGCGAGACAACGATCGCCTGAATACAGGAGTTCAGAGGAAGGCCGCGCGGAAGAAGCAATCGCATGTCCTCTACAAACACCGGCTTCTCCCATTCCGGAAGCGTCATCGCCCGTTGCACCGCAAGTCAGTCCACAGGGGACCCTTCTCCCCTCCCTGGATCGGCAGTCCCAGCAACGGGCTCCAGAGACGCCTCTTTCCCTCGCAGTCTTACCTTCCTCGCCTCCTCTGAGCTTCGCAACTTCCCGCCCTCGGTACCACGCAAGTCCCTCCCGTCAGTAAAACAGAACCATGGGAAGAAGAGAACCTGAGAGGGACGCAGCGCGCTTTCGTCCCACCTTCAACCCCGCTTCTTCGTTTACTTTTGAGTCCCTTTGTTAACATCTGGGCCTCGATAGACATCGACTCCGTGGAGGGTCTCAACATCGCCGTAGGGGTTATAGCCTCAGTTCCAAGAGCTGCTCCCTCCAACTGGCGCCTTCATTCCACTCCCCCCGCGGCACCCTTCTCGACGAAGTGCGCACCTTGGCTTGGTAAGGGTGCAGCTCCCCTCCCACCGAACCGCCCGGACCAATGTACTCGACCTTTTCTCCCTCCAGGTACTTCACGTACCGAAAGCGGGATGTGGCATTAGAGGCCCATCCTGGGACTTGAGACAATTTATTTGTTCCTGGACTACCCGTCCGCTTTCCGAATAGGTAACCTTGGCTTCCATTCTGCTCTGCTGCCAACAGGCCGGGGTTTTGCGACCGTCGACCTGAAGGACGCTTCTTCAACTCGGGATCGAGAGTCCCAACCGGAGATTCCTCGCGCTCGCTGTCGGCTCCCCACACCGCTACCATTACATTACAACTTTCGTTCCCCTTCGGCTTGGCCACCTCCAAGGGTCCCTTACAAAGTGGCAAGGCACCGTGTGGTGTTCATACCTCCATCAAAAGGCTTCATGGTCGTCCCTACCTGGAGCGGACTGGGCGTTTGCAGCAGAAATACGCAACACGATTGTTCAGGAGGCAGTCTCTCCTTCGCCTTGCACCTCTTTGGACTCCCCCTCGGTACCTGTTCTCACAGAAAAAGTCCCACTTCACAACACCACACCGACCAGGCAGTCAAGTTCATCGGGTCCAATCCGCCGCGACTCCGAAAGATTGTTCAGCCTTCCTCCGCTCTCGGACCGTTTCCAGGCTTGACAACATCGCTCAGGGCCTTTGCAGCTCCCACAGAAGGGTGAAAGCCAGAGACGCAAATTCCCGCCCAGGCCACAATGGCATAAACACATTCATCACACCTTGGGCAAGACTTCATCTTCGGCCTCTCTGCAATCCTTGTTCCGCTCGGTCTTTCTACCTTTATAAACCCCCGTCAATTGGCTCACTGTACCGAGACCGGTATCTGCCATCTTCCTGCCTCCTCCCTGAGATGGTGGGTTTGGACCGCTGCAACGTTTGCACCGGATGCCTTTTCATCAGGCCCCAGGCACAACTGACTCGTAACAACCGTGCGTCCCTGGAGGGATGGGGCGCTCAAACTGCTCGACTTGGTCGTCAGACACTTGTTCCTCCAAGACAGCTTCTCCACACAACGTTTGGAGATGCCTGGGCAGTGGAAAAGGCATTGAGGGCGTTTGAGTTTGCCGTTGCATGAAAGGTTTTCCTCTAGTACTTACAAACCACCGTGAGGGTTTTTTATTACAATCACAAACAATGTGGTACCAGGTCCAGGACCCTGCTCGACTCACACTACCGCATCTGGTACTGGTGCATCCAGAGAACGCGTCATCGCTCCAGGCATATCAAACCTTCCCTCCCGGGTGTGTAAAAGGACAACGAGCTGGCAGATGGCCTCAGCAGATCTTCCAGCGGTGTGCCACGTAGTGAAGGCTCCCATCCGAGACGGGTCATCGACCTCTTCTGGCCGTGGGGAACTCACCCACATCTGACCGCTTCGCAACCAGTCTGGAACAGTCACGTTCCTGCATTTCTGCTCCAGGAATCGAATGGACGGATCACTTTTGGTAGACGCATTTTCTCCTTCCTCTGTAGGGGGTATCTTCTCTACGCCTTCCCTCCGTTCCCTCTCATCATCGGGTGGTGTCCAAGATGACCACGGACCACTCGCATGCGATCCTGCTCACCCCATGGTGGCCGAGACAGCCCTGGGCTTGGGGGGGTGGAGGGCCATCCTTCTTCACCCACCTCTCCAGGAGATGCTTCCTTCCGTCTCGACCCTCTCCGAGCCGGCTGTCGATCCATGACGAAACGGATTCTCCACCCGGACACAGATCGAGAGCCGCCGAGGTAGCCTGGAGGATCAGCCCTGAACTGTCTGACTGCCCTGCCAGAGTCGGTGAGGACGGTGATCCTGGCGCAAGGAAAACTCCACCCAGCGGTCCGATCCCGAAGTGAAGAGAGTGGGCCGCTTCCTTGACCGAGAAGGGCTTGTACTCCTGCTCAGAGTGGTCCACATCCAGGGGGGCTGGAGTTTTGATGGCACTTTTGGATGAGGGGCTTCCCTCACATCTTCAAATGCTACCTGTCCTGCCATTGGTCACAAATACGCAGTTCGGGAGGGGTTTTCCTTTTTCAGATAACCCCTTGGTGAAAGGGTTCCTTAAGGGATGTGCCGCCAACCTGTACCGCGCTTGTCGGTAACCAACGCCGCTTGGAGCTTGGAGACGGTACTGTGCCCGAACATCCAATCCAACGCCTTTTGAACACGATGGCCAGCAGGCGGAATTGGCTATTGACTTTGAACACTTTTCTTGTGGCCATGCACCCATCTGCCCGCCGTGCAAGAGAACTGGCTGGTGCATTTGCCTTACGGAGAGACCAGCCCATTCCTGAGGTTCCACAAGGACAAGTGTCCGCCGAACGGACAGTACTGTTCCTGCCAAAGGTAAGTGTGCTGCTTTCCAAGTGTGGCCAAGACATGGTGTTTGCCCACTCTCTCGAATCCAGTCCGACTCGTATGCGGAGCGACGCCTGCACTCTCTTGATGTCAGGAGAGCGCAGGGCGTGTTTTTGGACAGAACTGCTGCCCAGTCCAGTCGGTCCAGAGAGAACTTTTCCAATGTACTACGTCGAACCGAGAAAGGGTTGCCTGTGTCGTGCGCAGAGGTTTTCCAAATGGGTGGCTGTACCATCCACCTCTGCGAGGAACTGTTTGGGCAAACCTCTCCCTGGCAGGTTCGGGTCTCATTACAAGGGCAAATGTAGCATCCCTCACATCCGGTCGGGGATTCCCTTGGAGGATGTCTGCAAGGATGCTGTCCTGGGCCCAAACCTCTAACTTTTATTAAACATTATAGGTTGGACACCAGGTCCATCCCGAGACGGCACTTTCGGAGGGGCTGTGTTGTTTTCAGGGTTGCTTGATTGCACTAACTTATGTTGCGTTAACTTATGTACAAGTTGACACTGTTTACAATTCTGTTGAATGTTGGCTTGCACAATTCTATGGGACCCGGTCGACAGGACCTCTGTTCCCGCCTCAGGTTCAGCATGTTATGCTTGTTTGTCCCTTTGGCAGGAACAAAAAAGGACTGCCCGTTTGTTATGTTCAAGGTGTTTTATGGTGGCAATAAAGATACCTTTGGTTACCAGCTTTGGGTTTTCAGACACCCCTTCCGCCACTTACCTAAGTTTTGTCATCCTAAACCCATTTGTATGATTCGCAGAGACGCACGAAGAAGAAGGACAGGGGTTACCTGTAACAGTATTCTTCAGTGGTCCATCTGCGAATACATACAAACCCACCCTCCGTTCCTCAGTGTCCGGCTCACATTGGCTCTTGTCCATCGCCTTCGCCCTGCGTGGCGGAAAAATTGCAGACTGGGGAAAAGAGCGGAAGGCAGGTTCCTTATAAGGGTGGGCTGATTGACCCGCCAAAAAGTTTCTATATGTTGCCAAATTAACTTTGCCCATGATTTCAGTAGGTTCCGAGCAGGGCAGCGGCGGCAGCAAAACGAGTGAACACATTTGTATGTATTCGGCCAGATGACGCACATCACTCGAAGAAATACTGTTTACAGGGGAAGCACCTGTCCTCTTGTCGAACCTCC
>NW_024803470.1:0-711 GCF_019175285.1 Sceloporus undulatus | reverse complement strand
AACCCCCCAATATATATAGGCTGAAAAAATCCAGGAGGCCCGAAATTCTTCAGGAATCAGGTTTCTTGGCTTCGCCAACGAAAACAAGGGAATCGTAATCCGAACCCGGCGCAGTCGACCTGGACGTCCGCATGTGTTTCGCATTATTGTCCGGTGGCCTGGGGATTAAATAGCCGGCTAAACGGCCCAAATGCTCAGCCTGCTTGACTTTCCGCGCCGAACCAGATGTCGTCCGCGAGTTGCGTTCCCTGCTGACCATGGTGGAGAAAGCGTCCGCTGATTTGTTGATAGATCGATGAATTAAAAGCATCCGTTTATTTGTCAGTTAATCAATAAATCGATCAATAAGTAATTTATTGATCGATTTGTTGATTAACTGACAAATAAACGGATGCTTTTAATTCATCGATCTATCAGAGAGAGATTCAAAACTCCATATTTGTTTGTATATATGGTCATCTAGTCTGACACGATGGTCATCTAGTCCACCTCTGATGGTCATTTAGTGCGACCTGATGGTCATCTAGTCCACCTCTGATGGCCATCTGTTGGTCATCCATTCCAACCTGATGGTCATCTGTAACAACCCGATGATCATCTAGTCCAATCCACTTCTGCCGTGCAGGAATATAGAGAACATGGTCCAACCCTCCTTCTGCCATGCAGGAATACATAGAACACTAGAATTAGAAGGGACTCCTAAGGTCCATA
>NW_024803469.1:0-7981 GCF_019175285.1 Sceloporus undulatus | reverse complement strand
TCGTAAGAACTTAATGGTAAATTTAAAAGGGATAATAAGAGTATAAATAGAAACAAAGAAATTTTTAGTTTATAAAACTCAAGCTCAAGGAAGTATACTGAGGTTTGTTTGTTTGTTTTCTCCGAAATGGACCTGATATGTATTTTTAGAAATATGATGTATTATTAAGAACTGTCTTTTTTATATTTTGGATGTTTTATTTCTTTCAATAAATTAAAAACAAACAAACAAACATGCAAATCTCTCCCCATCTCCTTCCTGAGATCCCAAAATGAGATTTTTAGTAGGCTTACTATCCAGACTAGTTTAGAACACTTCAGACAAGTCTAAAGAGTGGAGAAGCTGATGATGGCCCAAAGATCCCTGGTCCAAAGCTTTTCTCCATCACTTGTTTTTAGCCAAAGGAAATGGTGACCAGCGGACATGACTTCGGGGCAGATTTTGTATACAGTGGTACCCCGGGATACGAATGCGCCGCCTTACGAAATTTCCGGGTTACGAAAAAAATCCATTAAAAAAAACTGTTCCGGGTTACGAAGGTTATTTCGGGTTACGAAAAAATTTTTGGTGCTTTTCGGCGCTTTTTCGCACGAAATCGCGGCTTTTCCCCATTAGCGCCTATGGCATTTCGGCTTGCGAATGCTTTTCGGGTTACGAAAGCGGCGGCGGAACGAATTAATTTCGTAACCCGGGGTACCACTGTAGTTAGTTCATAGCTGCCCTTCTAGTTCCTAGAAGTTTATTATTCTGTGCAGAAATGGGATTTAAATCCACAAAAGCGGGAATGTTTTCGGACACACTGAGCCTTAATCCAAAATCAACATACACAGAAATTGGACAAATCCTGCAATTGCATGCAGCTGAGTATGTTGTTGTTGTGTGTGTGTATGTGTGCCAAAAAAGCAACGAAACCTAGGATAATTGATCTTGTTTTTCCCCTCGAATTTTCCTAAAAGATTTGCTTTGTGTGAATAATTAGATCTGGGACAAACCAGTGAATGAAACTACGTGTGAAAGGAATCTAGGAGTCCAAGTAGACAAGTTGAACATGAATCAATAGTGTGTTGCGGCAGCTAAAAAGGCCAATGCAATGTTAGGCTGCATCAATAGAAGTATAGTGTCTAGATCAAGAGAAGTAATAGTGCCACTCTATTCCGCTTTGGTCAGGACCCACCTGGAATATTGTGTCCAGTTCTGGGCACCACAATTTAAAAAGGACATTGAGAAACTGGAGCGTGTCCAAAGGAGGGCGACTAAAATGATGCAGGATTTGGAAACCATGCCCTATGAGGAACTACTGAGGAAACTAGGGATGTTTAGCCTGGAGAAGAGAAGGTTAAGAGGTGATATGATAGCCCTGTTTAAATATTTTAAGGAATGTCATATTGAGAAGGCAGCTAGCTTGTTTTCTGCTGCTTCAGAGAACAGATCACAGAACAATGGATGCGAGCTCCAGGAAAAGAGATTCCACTTAAACTTTAGGAGGAACGTCCTGACAGTAAGGGCTGCTCGATAGTGGAACATACTCCCTCAATGGAGAATGATGGAGTCTCCTTCTTTGGAGGCCTTTAAACAGAGTCTGGATGGCCATCTGTCAGGGATGCTTTGACTGAGATTTCCTGCACAGCAGAAGGGGGTTGGACTGGATGGCCCTTGAGGTCTCTTCCAACTCTAGGATTCTATGATTCTGAGATCACAATCGGAAAGTCTCAATGCCTGAGGTAAGGAGCATCAGCTTGAGGTTACAATGGGTCAGACGCAGTCCTTCAGGCAACGATCATAACCCTGAGGTCGCTATGGGCCAGGCTCAATCCTTCAGGTAAGGAACACCTGCCTGAAGTCAATTAGCCCATCTTAATCCTTCAGGGAAGGAACATCAGCCCAAAGTCACAATGAGTTAGTGTCAATCCTTCAGATAAGGAGCATCACTCTGAGATCGCAATGGGTCAGTCTCATTTGTTCAGGTAAGGAGGGCCAACCTGAAGTCACAATGGGCCCGTCTCCATCTCTCAGGCAACAAGAATCAGCCTGAGGTCACAATGATTCATTCCCAGTCTTTCAGGGAAGAAGCATCAGCCTGAAGTCACAATAGTCCTGGCTCAGTCCAACAGGAAAGGAGCATCAGACTGAGATCACAATGGGCCAGTCTCAATCCTTCAGTAAAGAGCATGAGCCTGAATTCATAATAGTCCCATCTCACTCTTTCAGGCAAGGAACCTCAGGGTGAGATCACAACAGTCCTGTCTCAATCCTTCAGGTAAGGAGCAGCAGACTGAGGTCACAATGGGACAGTCTCTATCTCTCAGGTAAGGGCCATCAGCCTGAAGTTCCAATGTGAGATCTAGAGTCAGTCCTGTGCACAAAAAATCAAACTCATTTCAAACAAAAGAAGCTTTATTGATGAATCCAGGCAGAAACATCCATTAACACCTTTTTGCAAAGTCCAAAGGAACTTGCTCCCTTCTTAACACACTCAATCCCTCCCTAAGCCAGCCCCCAATTCCCAAGCTAAAGCAACACAAGCGGAGGTTGCATAGATACCAAGGTTGTGTATACTTTCCCTTCCCTTTTCCCAGACAGCCTCACCTTGGAGAGCAGTGTTCCCAAGCCAACTTCACTCCTCCTTGATATCCATCTACAGCTGCAACCCCAGCCCCTCTCCAAATGCCCTCCGTCATCTGAAATCCTCTCCATCTGTCCTTCTATCATTTTCTATTAGGTGCTTTCTATAACCCATCACTCTACACTACCTACTATGAACTACAACTATACCTCCTACTTTAATAATCAAACCCTAATATTTTTACTCTGTATGACAGAACCCTTATACACTGTTTCTGACACGCAACGGGCCAGTCTCAATCCTTCAGGTATACAGCACCAGACTGAAGTGACAATTCTCCCGTCTCAATCTTTCAGGCAAGGAGCATCAGCCTGAGGTTGCAATGGGCCAGTCTCAATCGTTCAGGTAAAGAGCACCATCCTGAAGTCACAATAGTACTGTCTCAATCCTTCATCCAAGGAACATCAGACTGAAGTCACAATGGGCCAGTATCAATCTCTCAGACAACAAGAATCAGCCTGAGATCACAATGGGCCAGTCTCAATGTTTCAGGCAAGAAGCATCAGCCTCAGGTTGCAAACCTTCAGGTAAGCAGCATTAGCCTAAATTCATAATGATCCCATCTCATTGCTTCAGGCAAGGAGCACCAGCCTGAAGCCACAATATGTCATGAACCCTTTTATTCATGCATTTATTCATTTGAAATGAAATACTGTTACAGGTATGCAACCTGTCCGTCTCCAACTGATGCAGTCACTAAGGATGGTGTCTCTCCTCTGAATGCCTGTCTTAATGCGGTAATGGACTGGATGAGGGAAAACAAACTCAAATTGAATCCAGGTAAAATGGTGGTACTTGTAATGGAGGCCCCTAATCCAGGAATGGAGTTATGTCAGCCAGTTCTGGATGGGTTCATACTTCCCCTGAAAGGCTCTGTCCGCAGTTTGGGAGTGCTCCTGGATTCATCACTTCATCTGACGGCTCAGGTGGATGCAAAGGTCAGGAGCACTTGTTATCAGCTTCGGCTGATACGCCAATTGCGCCGCTTCCTGGAGCAGGGAGACCTTGAAACAGTAGTACATGCGCTGGTCACCTCTTGGCTCAACTTCTGTAACACACACTACATGGGGCTACCCTTGTTCCAAGTTCAGAAACTTCAATTAGTACAAAATATCTCAGCCAGGTTGGTTACGGGCACTTCTAGAACTGCCCACATTACATCAGTTCTTCAATCCCTCCACTGGCTGCCCATTAGTTTCTGGGCAAGATACAAGGTGTTGCTTTAACCTTTAAAGCCCTACATGGCTTGGGTCCTGACTACTTGAGGGAGCGCCTCCTCCCATACAATCCACCGCAGACTCAGGTCCTCTGGGAAGAACCTGCTACAACTCAAGAAGACCAGACTTTCAGCGGTGACCCAGAGGTCCTTCTCATCAGCCGCTCCCAGGCTCTGGAACGACCTCCGGATGAGATCCGTCCTATTTCCACATTGGAAGCCTTTAGGAAAGATCTCTTCTGGCAGGCCTTTCCAGACTAGATTAGATCTATTGAATGCCTCTCCGTCCCCCTGACCCTTAATCTTGCCATTGTTACTGTTATGGAAATTGTTATTGATGTGTCGTTCCTACCCTCCTCTCTTGCCTTCAGAAAATGACCCATTTCTTGCCCCCCAAAAAACTTTTTTACTGTATTGAGTTTTGGATGCTTTAAATTTTCTTGCTGCTTAATAGCTTTTTAAGGGTAGATTAACGTTCTTATAATTGGGAGGAGGGTTGGGGGGTTTGGAATTTTAATTGTATTTCTGAAATTGTATGTTATTTTATTACTGTAATCTGCTTTGATTCCTTTGAGAAAAGGTGGAATATAAAGAAATAATAATAATAATAATAATAATAATAATAATAATAATAATATCATCCCTTCAAGGGGCTCTAATGCTCTTTCACCATGCTCCCAGAATGTGGGGGGGGGGATCTTTCTTGGGCTGTGGGTCTCTCTGTTGGCCTCCTCTGCAGGGTTGTGGTGATGGAAAGGGTAAGTATGTGAGGGGGGTGCCTAATCGGGATCCTGTGGGTCTCTAAGCCTAGTTCCCAGGTTGACAGGGGATTGCCAGAGCTTTGACGTCCCTCCGTCTCCCTGCTCTTGGCTTTGGCCTAGATTTTGGAACTTCTCTCCCGCCCAGAGCCCCCTCACCCCAGAGAAAACTCCCCTCCTCCCAAAAAATGCTATTGAACCCTATCCTGTGTGATGCTTCGTATTTGGCACAAAACGCTTCCCCAAATGAGGCATCAGAAGGAAGGGTCTCTCCTCTGCCCCACTTTCCAGGAGGGAGGGGGCACCTCAAAGACCTTTTTACCTTTGGATCCCCCTCCCCTCCATGACCATGCTTCTTTCCTTGGGTCCCCCCTGCCCTCTCTTCTCATAATAAGCCCCCAAGTACCTGGGCCCCAAGGAATTCCCCGAGGAGAGGACAGGGAAGGATAGAGGGAGAGGAGGCCTGGCAGGCCCCTTGCCTTTCTTTGGAGGAGAAGAGGGGGGAGAAGAGGGGCTTCCTTCCTTCTTATAATCCCCCAAGCGCCCCCATAAGACCCTCCAGCCATTCCTCTGAATGAACGAGGGCTCCCCCCACTTCCCTCCATCCTCAGAACAGACTGTGAGGGCAGCAATGGCTTCAGGGACTGAGACTGTGCATGCACAGATGCCCCCAAAGACCCCTCCTCAGCATGCACAAGGATTTCAAGGGTGTAGATGCTGCTGCTTATTCCACTGGCGATCTTTGCAGAAAAGGAAGGTATGCGCCGGGGGTTCAGCGGCCTTCCTTCCTTCCTTTCTTCTTTTGAGGAGACCGCAATGGAGCCCAAGGTGCAGAGCTGGACTCAGGAGGGAAACGCAGGAAAAGAAGGCTCTGCTTTGGAAATATAGCTCTCTCTGTGTATCCTGTATGTTTGTGTGTGTGTGTGTGTGTGTGTGTATCTGTGTGTTTGCCTCTGCCGTTGTTATGGCTGGGAATGGAGCTGAGGACTGAGGAGAGAAGAGAGGATCAGTTTGGGCAAATTCAGAACTTCTGTGCATCAAAAAGTCCAATGTGTAGAAACAGCAAAGAACTTTATTCAGAACACATAGAAATTCAGTGTTTAAGCCAGAACTGCCCACTCCAATCCAAACAATACATTAAAACCCCAAAATCTAAAACTCCACCCTCTTCCACACCTAGCCCCCCTCCAATTCCCACAGTCTATGTCCCACAGGTAACAAGGCCCCTTCTGCCATTCCCAGAAACTAGTCCTTTCTGTTAATACCGGCCTCCAATTTTCTTCAGCCAACATCCCACAAATTCCAAAAGCTATCATTCCCATAACTATTCTAAACAGCTCTGACAAATCCCACCCACCGTTTACCTAACCTATACCACGACCTACAATCCCAGCCAAACCCAAAGCAATTATCTATACTATTAGTAATTAAAACACAAACTTAACAAAATCCAACTTGAAAACATAAACAGACATAATATTGACAGACAAATCTCACAAACAAGATCACAGGGTCCTCTTTTTTTGCACTGCTGGATTGAAAATATATTTTTTGTCTTCGTAATTGACAAATATGATGTTAGTTCACTACTGGGATTTGTGTGGCTTCTCTCTTGTGTGGACTTTCTGATGTCTCTCTAGGTTTGACTTCTGAGAAAAAACCTTTCCCACAATGCTGGCATTTATATGGCTTCTCTCCAGTGTGGACTCTCTGATGTGTCACTAGGCTTGACTTCTGAGCAAAACATTTCCCACAATGCTGGCACTTGTATGGCTTTGCTCTTGTGTGGAATCTCTGATGTTTCACTAGGTCTGACATCCAAGAAAAACCTTTCCCACAATGCTGGCACTTGTATGGCTTCTCTCCACTGTGGACTCTCTGATGTTTCACTAGGTCTGACTTCTGAGCAAAACATTTCCCACAATGCTGGCATTTGTATGGCTTCGCTCCTGTGTGGACTCTCTGATGTGTCACTAGGTTTGACTTCAAAGAAAAACATTTCCCACAACGCTGGCATTTGTATGGCTTCTCTCCTGTGTGGACTCTCCAATGTCTCACTAGGTGTGATTTCCTAGGAAAGCATTTCCCACAATGCTTGCATGTGTATGGCTTCTTTCCTGTGTGGATTCTGTGATGTACCAAAAGGTGTGACATCTGAGAAAAACATTTCGCACAATGCTGGCATTTGTTTGGCTTCTCTCCTGTGTGTACTCTCTGATGTCTCAGTAGGTCTGACTTTGTAGAATAACATTTCTCACAATGCTGGCATTTATGCGACTTCTTTCCTGTGTGTATTCTCTCATGACTCAGATGTTCTTCTGTAAATAATAATAATAATAATAATAATAATAAGCTTTATTTGTATACAGCTTTTCCATGGACGATCAAAGCGGTTTCCAATAACAGTTTAACAATACATAATGCATCATGACTCTGCTTCTCTCCCCTCAAGATGGTGGCCGGGAGGAGGGCTCTTCTACTTGGCAGGCAGAGGCCTGTTGTTTCTTGCCTGCTTCTCTCCCCTCAAGATGGTGGTCAGGAGAAGAACAATGACAGATAAGACTGAAAATTAGTTAAGAGAGGAGAGTGTTTCCCTTAGATTTAGCCCCCATTTATGCTTCCCTATTTGACATTAAATTAATAAAGTTGGTGTGAGTGACCTGAGCATGATCCTGTTGCAGATATCCAAAATCCATGAAACGATTGTATCCTTACTCATAGGAGCTAGCAAAGAAGAGATTGGAGGGGGACTGCCTTAAGGGAATCACTGGAAGCAGATAGTCAGACTAAGGATGGTTGAAAAAATATTCTATTAAACATGTTTAGAAATACTTTGATTGACAGGTGGCATCATATCCTGTGAGACTGCCATAGAGTGCTGAGTCAGAGCCCAAGGCATGATGCAAGCTAAATGCAGAGGATACTTCATGCTTTGTGGCACCAGGAGATGACTCACAACCAATACAGTATACAGCTCACATGCGGATGGGTGTGGATTGGACTGGAGTTGTGTGTACAAGAGATAGTCAAGTTCATGGAAGTCGGAGAAGAGACCTTGCAAATATTTGCATTATTAGGAGCAGGTAACTGTTAAAGTTGCCAGATATTGTGCAGCTGCGATTATTTGGCGCAGAAATTTTTTGAAACTGATGCAGAAACAGCCATGAAATATCTTGAAATAATTATGACATAGTGTCAGGCTACTGTTTTAAGTTTATATTTCTCAAAGTTATTTGGAACAATTTTTACCTGCCAGGTTTAGGATTTCATTTTATGAATTGATGTTTACCCTTATTGCTAGAATGCAATTTACTTCTTGTGATGCTTTCTCATACTGTACTTGTATTTATTTTGTTTGGTTTTTTTAAGCTGGCCATGTCCCGT